>NC_138383.1:17630477-17648447 GCF_054177405.1 Leptonychotes weddellii
ATGAGAGGGAGGGGGGTCAGAGGGAGAAGCAGGCTCCCCGCCGAGCAGGGAGCCCGATGCGGGACTCGATCCCGGGACTCCAGGATCATGACCTGAGCCGAAGGCAGTCGCCCAACCGACTGAGCCACCCAGGCGCCCAGCAATATTTGCTTTCTTCACTAAGGTACTCCAAGTACCTAGAACAGTGTCTGACACAACACAGATGCTCAGTAAATAACATCTGAATGAATGAATACGCTCTGAAGTGAACAAAGGGTTTCTGAGAATAACGAAGGGCCATGCCCTAGTTTGAGAGTCAGGGATAGGGTCCCTGAGGAAGGGATGCTGGCACCAAGACTTAAGGGTGAGTGACGAGGTTGGATATTCTATTGCCTACCGAAAAAGGAAATCTAATCTATCATTTGATTGCACAAGAACTGTCTGGCTGTATCTAGTAAAGCACAAGCATGGCGTGGGATTGGACAGTCAGCTCAGGAAGATACATCTACTTGGCCAAGCCTTGGGGAAGGACAGCCAGGGGCTTAGGCTTCTCTTGCTCTCCCTCCCTGGACAAAGGGCCATGATGCAGTTACTCTCATGAGCCCTTTGCCCATAAGAGTACCTTTGCCTCTCTGGACTAGCAATGTAGGTTCTGGAAGTATTAGGCAGATTTCTAAAGTAGCAGTAATGTGTTCTTCAGGAAGGCCTCCTTGAATTAAATTAAACTGGAGTTGTACCCTATTGAAGACTATGCCTAAAGCTTGAAGGAGCAGTCCTCCTCATGTCCCCTCAAAGACAGCTTCGTCTGCAGTGACGGCTGACAGGTGGCCACAGTAAGCAAGGTCCACCCAGCTTCTGTCTCTACCGGGGCTGGGACTCTCACCTGGTCCAGTCTCACAGGTGACTGGAAACTGCTTTATCAGTGGCACGGAGGTGTTGCTGTAGTAATCGGTGTCCATGACCCACCAGTATGGACGCTGTCCAAATAGAATCCTGTAAAAAAGCAGAACAAGCGTCTGGAGTTACTGCAAGAACCCTTTTGCCTGAAGCCCACACCTCTGAGAAAAGAGAGTAGTGTGAGGAGAAGATTCATGTGATCCTAAACAGAAAACTATTAGCTTTGGCTGCCTCCAAGAAGGGGACCCGGGTGGCTGGAAAGCGGTAGGGGAGGGAGACTTTTTCTGGTACACCCTTTATATAACTTTGGAATTTTGAACTATTTGAATGTATTATTTATTCAAACAGAAATAAACTCAAGATCCTAAAAAATCCCTATTAACGGAAGCTATGTGACTTTTTTTAAACCCCAGGAAGAATTTGTCCTGGAAGGACACATACAGAACTATAGTTTGCAACTTGGACTTGCAAATCCTGCCAGGACCCTATGCTCTTTCCTCAGATCTCAGGGAGTCTTGGGTTTCCTCTGACATCAGAGAATGTGCCCTAGCCCCAGGGACAAGCACCCTCAGGAGATGTGGCCTCCTTGCCCTAAGAATTACTCTCTGTAAGGACATAGCTTCAGGTGCTTACTTTGTATCCTTTCTACCTTGGAAGAGGGTATAGCTCAGACAAACCACTTCCCCCTTAAAAGTACTAGATATGTTTTTCGTTGTGGAAACAGATGTCAAGGGTCAGCCCCTCGAGGGATGGAATAGTGATTTTTCACCAAAATCAGAGACAGCCACTAACTCTGACCTTTGCCAACTCAGAGAAAATGCATGATTCTTCAACTGAGATCAGATGTTTAAAATAACCCTTTATCTGTTTACTTTTTAAGGTCATGCTGTTGAATAAGGGACATTACAGACAACATTTAGATTATTCAACAGAGATTTCAGAACCATATCGATATGCCTTGGGCCTCTCGACCCCATGACAATTTTTTTTTTTGGACACTAAGAGATGGTTTATTGTTTATGGCCAAAGAATATTAGAGCTAGAAGGGTCTTCAGAATCACTTGACAGTAGACATAGATAGTTTAGGGACAGTAAAGGTCTTAGCTGGCCCAAGCTCTTTATTTTGTAGATGAGGAAACAGAGGCCAAGCCGGTAATGTGCTAGAGTCAACAGGTACTGGCTAATAGTTGTAAAATATTTAGGATTTTGGCAAGCTTGACCCACCAGTAGATTGAAAGTGGCCCCAATGGGAATATAAACGCAGGAGAAATTGACAAATGCTAACATTAGGGCTTCCTCCTGCCCCCTGAGAGAGTTGGTTCATCAGCATTGAATATAACATAATTTTTAAGAACCTTGCCTCTGAAATCAGCCTGCCTGGGCTTAAATGATGCCTCTGCCATTGACTGCCATGTTGGTCTAGTTGTGGTCGTTTATCTCAATGCCTCGGTCTCTTCATCTGTTATATTAATTATGGTAACTACCCCACAGCAAAGCACGTGGCACATGGCCTAGTACCTACTAAATGTTCAATAAATGTTAACTAGAATTATTATTAAGGTCCCAGAGATAACTTAAGTTTACAGATTATAAAACAGAAACTCAGAGAGTTGCTTTGACTTGCCCAGGACATACAGCTGGTAGGTGCTGAACAAGGGTTGGAGCCCATTTCTCTGGGTTACTTCTCATTTTTCCATGCAATGGGTTTTTAAGTTATCAACCTGTCTCCTGTTTTCAGACATCATCTTTCATACATCTATCTTCATGTTACCTATTCTGCTTCAAAGTAATAAAACTCTGCTTCTTTGCTTATAACCTATACTTCAGACTTTTCACTAAGTCCAGCTGGCCTTCCATCCACATGAAATAGCCTTGCCTGTATCTTCAACTTATTGACAGGGTTTTCTCTGTCTTCCCTCTTTAGGTAGACGATCCAAAGTCGGAGGGGAGTAACCTGTGGCTTCCCAAATAGCACAGAGAAGGCAACTTCCGATGCACAGACATTTCCAGAGAGAATGCCGGCTTCTTCCCTTGCCGAGCTCCTCTCTGTCTGGCTCTTACTCACCACTTAAAGACGAGGTTGAGCCAGTCTCCAATCACAGCTACCCAGAGGAGCTTGATGCCCACAGCTTCACGGAGATGGAACCAGATGGGGAAGAGGACATAGAAGGCATTCCTGAGGTCTGCGATCACGGACACCAAGATGAACCAATCCTGGGAGTCCTGGTAATTCACCTGGAGGTAGTGCGTTGACTGGATCCCAAAGTCATGAAGAGCATTCATTCCTTGCTCCATCCTTCCTCCCTGGCTCCTCAGGCAGCCTTCCGTTAAGCCCTTGCAGCGTTTACAGACTTGGTGGTGATTGCTCTGCTATCAGCCTGCGCCTTGCCCCTGTTTTTATACACCCTGGATCCAGTCTGCAGGTCAACCCAGCCCTGATCTTTGGACTCAAAAACCACTTTTGTCTAAAATCTATTGATCAAAGGTGCATCACCAGGAGGTTGATGCAAACATATTCAGGGTGATTTACGTAAAATAGAAAAACAGGCACACAAAAACAGCCTGATCTGCCATGTACTCGGCTGGGCCAATTATTAACTTTGGCAGGCTGCTTGGTAGCACAGGGCTGCCCTCCTGGCTCCCAAACCAGGCCAGAGACACAGGACAGAGTCTACATCTGCCATGGTTCTTGCAAAGATCCTGATTTCATATCTGCAAGTGCACTTATTTGCAGGCAAACAAAAGTCTTGGTGCTCTAGCTATCATGTTTTAAGAATATTCCTTTTAAAATGCGGTAAGTTCTCTCATCCTGGGAATCATCACCTTGCTGGGCCTCTCTTAACTGCAGAGGGTCTCTGAAGTGCCTCTGGTCTGGGAGCTCAAACCCTCTTCCCAGCGTTGGCTCTGTGTCTCTTAGGGCCAGAAAATAATCATCTTTGAAGGCACTGATTAATTCACTTAATGTCCTTCAAGTTGGGACCTCTGGGGTTTTAACACACAAGTTTAAGCAGTAGAATGAATGTGTGTTCATGCAAAAACAATGTGATAATATGTGGTTTTCAATAAAAACACCAGCAAATTGGGACGCCTGGGTGGCTCAGTTGGTTGGGTGTCTGCCTTCGGCTCAGGTCATGATCCCGGGGTCCTGGGATCGAGTCCAGCGTTGGGCTCCTTGCTTAGCAGGGAGCCTGCTTCTCCCTCTACCTGCCGCTCCCCCTGCTCATGTGTTCTCTTTTTCTCTTTCAATCTGACAAATAAGTAAAATCTTAAAACAAAAACAAAAACAAAAACAAAAAAAACACCAGCAAATTGGTGACTGGGGACTCTGGAAAGGGCTTCTGTACTTTTTTAATGCACTTGAATGTAGCTGAGACACAATGTTACATGAGTTTCAGGTGTACAACTTGGTGATTCAACAACTCTACACATTATGCTGTGCTCACCACAGTGTAGCCACCATCTGTCACGGTACAACATTATTACAATACCACTCACTGTATTCCCTGTGCTGTACCTTTCATCCAGGTGACTTATTCATTCCATGAGGTCTGGAAGCCTGTATCTCCTGCTCCTCTTCTCCCATTTTGCCCATCCTCCCACCCTTCTTCCCTCTGGCAACCATTAGTTTGTTCTCTGTAGTTATAGGTTTGATTCTGCTTTTTGTGTTTATTCATTTGTTTTGTTTTTTTAGATTCCACATATAAATGGAATCATATGATATTTGTCTTTCTCAGTCTGACTTATTTCACTTAGCATAGTACCCTCTAGGTCCATCTGTGTTGTCACAAATGGCAAAAAAAAAATCTCATCCTTTTTTATGGCTGAGTAATACTCCTGTGTGTATGTGTGTGTGTGTGTGTATCTATATGTATCTATATATATACACCATATCTTTATTAATTTATCTGTGGATATATAGTTGATTTGCTTCCATATCTTGGCTATTGTAAATAATGCTGCAATAAACACAGGAATGTATATATCTTTTTGAACTAGTGTTTTTGTTTTCTTTGGGTAAATGCCCAGAAGTGGAATTACTGGGTCATATGGTATTTCTACTTTTTTTAAAGATTTTATTTATTTGAGAGAGAGAGAGGAACCGGGCGTGGGGCAGAGGGAGAGGGAGAAGCAGACTCCCTGCTGAGCAGGGAGCCCGATGTGGGGCTTGATCCTTGGGACTCCAGGGTCATGACCTGAGCCAAAGGCAGATGCTTAACCGACTGAGCCACCCAGACGCCCCTGGCATTTCTATTTTTAATTTTCGGAGGAAACTCCATACTCTTTTCCACAGTGACTGTACTAATTTACATTCTCACCAACAGTACATTAGGGTCTCTTCTTCATCACATCCTTGCCAACATTTGTTATTTCTTGTTTTGATTTTAACCATTCTGACAGGTGTACAGTGATATATATTTTTAAAAATATTTATTTATTAAGTAATTTCTAAACCCAGTGTGGGGCTCGATCTCATGACCCTGAGATCAAGAGTCAACGTTCCTCTTACTGAGCCAGCCAGGTGCCCATGTGAGGTGATGTTTTATTATGGTTTTAATTTGCATCTTCTTGAGGAGTTCCTGTATTTTCTTTCTTTCATTTGTACTTGGAGATTATATGTATATATATATATATATATGTATATAGTCTCCAGGAAGTCAATACAATTTTATTATAGCCCTGGATATAGACAAGGAGTAAATAAAAGTAACAGATACCAAGTTATGAGAAACAAAGCTGCCTGCTTACCTGCACAAGCAGAAACCATCCTGTAGCAGTGCATAGACCAAAACCTCACACACTGGGTCACCTAGACCTCTGAAGGGAGCAGGGGGCTGAATCAGGTGACCAGCTGACATTTTCAAAGATTAGAGCTAGTTAGAATAAAGCTTTTCAAAACTTGCTTGGATTTCCCATCAGTAAGTGCATATTGCCTTGTAAGGGGTAGACTGGGGACAAGGAAAAGAAACTCAGAGCTAATGAATGGGTAGTAAAGGCTGACAACATTCCATGCTGGAATTGATTATAGTGTCATCCAGGAGGTATGATCTGGAATCCCCCCACCCCACCCCCGGGCTCCCACCCAGCTCAAGCGGACTCCAGCTGCCCTTGACCACATTGTCTCTGCTGGTCCAAGCAACCCCATCCTGCCACCTCTAGCCTAGAGAGCAGCTAATGGTGGTGGTGGCGACTGTGGGGTGAGGTGAGAGTGCAGGTGAGGCTCGTGGTTGGCAATGTTGTGGAGGGGGGGTGTTCTGCATTGTCAGGACTGCGAAGCCACGGGTATTAGGCCTCATCAGGAAAGATGGACCCTTCCCTCTACTAGATTAGCCCTCCTCAAAAGTATTGAGGAACTATTGTGGTGATCCCTGGGGACTGGAGTTTGTATGGTCTGAGGTGAGTCGAGGGTGAATAGGGCAGATCCTCTGACAAAATATTCAAAGGCCACTGTCTGGGTCTCCACAGGGCTGCTAGGAGCCAGAGCGTCTGACTTGGATGGGGTTCCATCATACGCCTCAGCAGATGAGAAGCCAGTGGAGAGCCCTATCTTCTGGAAGAACCACAGGGAGAAGGCTCGTGTTGATAAAGAGTCATGATGGGGCTGATAACCGATTCTGGGCATACTGGGCAGCCTTCTGGCAGGCTGCCCCTCCAGGGAGGGGGACCCTCTTGGTCAGAGCAATTGTGTACATCATGAGACCATTTACTAGTCTTTACCTTTCCACCCTCCAGCTCCTTCCTGCTGCCTCCAGCAAATTTTTATCATGTGCAGAAAAGAATGAGGCCCCAAAGGACCTGACTCTGTTAGAAAGCTGACTGAAGAGAGAAATTGTAGAGTTCTCAGATCCTCAACGGACTTGTGGATATTTGAGGTGAATACCGTGAACAAAGCGTGTGCGTTGCTAGAGATTTGGCTGAGGATCCACTCAGTTAGAGACCTGTCTCCCAGAGGCAGGGTTCCATCATTTCCACCAAATCCTGTCAGCTTCCCCTTCAAGAAGTTCTCCAGTTTAACTCAACAAATGTTTCCTGAGCAAAGCACCTTGCCTGGCTCTCTGAGGGTTCAAAGTTAAATCCCCATGTTCTCAGGGACCTCGACAATGTGGTGGGGCAGAGAGGCCAGGCCTTTAACAGCCATGTCAACTGGAGGACCCTTAAATTAAAGCTGAATCCATTTGTACAAATATAAATGAGTTCCTTATTATTTTGTCCTCAGTGGAGATGACTCAAGACTTACTAACGTCCTCTGGGGAAATGACCAGCTGAGTCTGGGAAGCAATGAAGATGGAAAATTATAGAGGCCCCCCCCCCTTTTTTTTTTTGACAGGTACACTAGCCGGGCACTCCTCAGGCACTTTCTCCACAAACAGAAACTCAGAGGCCTGGGGATCTTGGTTTGGGAAGAACATGAAGGAAAGGGGCCAGAAAGTACAGTCTGGTCTGTTATTAAGTACGCACAGCTGGTTCCAGTGTCCTGGCACATCCTTCTCCAAGAACAAGTTTGACTCACTCACTCGAACAAGTTTATTTGCCGACAGGAAAGTGAAGAGGAAAAGGAGCCAGAATTTGCCACACACCTCATCCAAAAACTGTATTTCTTACCAAAAAAGAAATTCTGACTTCACCTGCAGCCATGTCCTCTATTCTGGCTGGGGCTCTGCGTTCTGTTGAGGAAGGAGCTGCCTTTACTTCGCTCAGCTGCAATCACTAGAGGGGTCTTGTCTGCACACAGAAGCAGGGATGCAAAACCCAGCTTCGATCCAGGGCTTTGAGCAGAGTAGACTCCTCTGAAGGATGATAGCTCAAACTGTACAAGATCCAGTTTTATTTTTTTTAATTTCTTTATTTTGGGGCGTGTGTGTGTTTTGTTTTCCTACGAAGTGATCAGCGGGGGTAAGGTGTTTAGGGGTAGACAGTAGACGCTGGCTGGATTGACGACTGTCACCCTTTCAATGAGCGACGCAGTTCATTTTTTACGAAAACATGTTGGGGAAAGCAGGTGAAGGGAGAGGTGGGTTAATCATTGTTAGCCAGTGAAAATGACTGACTAATCTCTGGCGTGGTGAGAAAGTTCAGCTTCGGGACCTTGAACTGTGCATCTATTGACCAGGTGAGGGGAGCATGGTTGATGTCTCAGGATGGGCTGGACATTTTGTCCACAGAAAAATCCTGGAGGGCATTTGCTTCATCGTCAACAGTGAAGAACTCCCCGCTCGCTCCCTTTCTCCTGCCAGCCCAGGGTCTGCCTTCTACCAGCATCAGGTGGATCAGGAGAACTTTTACAGGAAGCATGGACGGACCGTCCTTTGCCTCCCCGCCATCTTCCTTAACCGTCCTCCCCAAAGAAGCTGTTGTTCCCTCCAGAGAATACCCTGTTTCCACAAATGGTCAACCAGCCCCCTCCCCACCAGATGGTAGACAGTTCTCCCGCTCTTCATCAACCCTTTGGCAATGCCAAATCACCTGAGCCCTCAGGACACATTCTTGCTGTCAGATTTGATCCTTCCTGCCAGGAGTTAAACTTTGTCGATGGTGCACTGCACAGGCAGAAGCAAGGGAAGTAAGTCTCTAAAACAGTGGTCGGAACTATTTGCAAAAAGCTCATTTTCCCCTTTGTTTTGGTCTGTACCCCAGAGGCAAAGAGGGGGTGTCTGAGGTGAGACGGGAAATGTGACTCAAGCTAAGGATCCAGTCCCAACCTGCCATCCCCTCCTTGCTTCTTTTTTTATTTTTATTTTTTTTTTAAAGATTTTATTTATTTATTTGACAGAGAGAGAGCACAAGCAGGGGGAGCAGCAGAGAGAGAGGGAGAAGCAGGATCTCCACTGAGCAGGGAGCCCGATGCGGGGCTCCATCCCAGGACCCTGGGATCATGACCTGAGCCAAAGGCAGAGGCTCAACCGCTCAACAGACTGAGCCACCCAGGTGCCACCCACCCCCTCCCCGCTCCTTGCTTCAACTCACAGATTCTTCGAAATTCTTTGAAAGAATCAGGACCAAGGAGAGAAGAAGGGAAGGGAAACCAAGTCCTACAGCAGCCAGAGCTCAGCCAGGTGGGAGGTGGAGTGAGGTGGGGGCCGTGGGGTATCGGTGGCTGTGGGGCAGAAGGAGGGTCTTGGTTTTCCTCAGAAGATTCTCGGAAACACTCTCAGGCCTCCAGTGGGCAGCCCCGGGGACCGCCCCTCCCTCACCGCTATCACTAGGATTTAAAAGGAAAAGAAAATATTACAAGGGAATATTAAAGAGCTATGTGACCTTGGCTGAGTCACTACAGTTGTCTGGGTTTGACTTTTGTCAACAGTTAAATAAGACTTGGCGACTGTCACCCTCTGTTCTGAGTTAACCTTCCTGAGTCTTTGGTAGCTCCAGTGAGGTGGTGCCTGGCTTTTAATGATCTAACAGAAGTCAATGATCCATGATTGCTCGAAGGAAAAGATAAATATTTTCATATCTTTTTCATTAAAATACTTTCTAAAGTCCTATAGTCACAGGGCGCCTGGCTGGCTCAATTGGGGGAGGGGGCGACTCTTGATCTTGGGAGTGGGTTTGAGCCCTACATTGGGGTGTAGAGATTACCTAAAAAAAAAAAAAAAAAAAAAGGCGGGACACCTGGGTGGCTCAGTCGTTAAGCGTCTGCCTTCGGCTCAGGTCATGATCCCAGGGTCCTGGGATCGAGCCCCGCATCGGGCTCCCTGCTCAGCGGAGAGCCTGCTTCTCCCTCTCCCTTTGCCCCTCCCCTGCTTATGCGTGCTCTCTCTCTCTCCCATATAAATAAATAAAATCTTAAAAAAAAAAAGGCAATATAGTCACACAGTTCTTAAAAAATTCAGAGTTCAAAGGAGTATTCAGTGAAGCCAGTTCCTCCTCCTACCTCTGGGCACCTTCCAGACACTGGTGGGGCCAGCATGCAGCCCAGAGCTGCCGGGGGCCAGGGGGGCCAGGAAGCCCCCCACGGGTCTCCAGTGGAGGGGAGCTCCCCCCACCAGAGAAGGCAGTCAGCCCAGACCTAGATTGGAGGAGGGGCCTGTCCCCTCCCCCTCTCTCCTCCCCTGTCTCTTTCTCCCCCAGCTCTGCCCTGCAGTCTTTTAATCAACTCTTTCCTTAATGGCCGCAGCATTTTCATCCCAACCAAAACACCATACTGTACAGCCAGTTATTAGCCCTTCCCTCTTCCGGAGCCCGGCTTGGGGGGACATAATTAGGAAATCAGTAGTCTTGGACCGTCTGAGCCCACACCTTACCCCCTCTGAGAGTTCCCAAGTGACGACCACAATGCAGAGAAAGAGGAAGAGGTGAGGCCTGGAATTGTCCAGAAAACAAACAGTGAGGTCTCCCCGCCCCCCAGGCCTGCAGAGCATCCGAGGAACTATTCTGAGCTATGAAAACACGGCAGGGCTCTGCTAGGAAGTAAACAGCCGTCTGTCCCGCCAACGCCTCTCCCTGGACACAGATGCTGACAGTGCCCGATCTCTGGCCAACAGGCAGGAGACAGAGGGAGAAAGGCAGGGAGAGTCCTGCGTGCCTCCCTCCTCTAGGGTGAAAAGGAAAGACAGTGTTTGCCCTATTTTTAGGATTTTAAAGATTTCCTTCACTTTAGTAGGGCTGAAGTGGAAGGAGGGTGGCACTGGAGTCCCGGAGGTCAAGGGGATCTCTCCAACCTTGAATTCCAGAAGGCAGGAAGCCTGCTGCTCCCTCCTCAGCCCTGTGCAACCTTAGCCTCTGCTCTACTGGGGACTCACCATGACCTTCTCACTGTCAGCTCTGCTGGTTGGTCTTTTCTCATCCTTCTTCTTCCTTGATCTTTTGGCCACATCTGACATTTCTGACAGCTGTCTTGAAGCGTTCATGCTCTTTGTGCTCCAGCAAGCTCTCCTTTCCTTTCTCCTCTTCCTCCTCCCACAGCATGACACCACTTGGATGTCCCACACATTCCCCAGATCCACGAGTTCCTTCCAGACCTGTTCCTCCTCCGGACTTTCTTGCTTTGCGTACACCTCTCTTCTTCTGCCATCCTCCAGGCACTGAGCCTGGCACTTTGAGTCATCCTCGATGCCGCCTCATTGGGTTCTGACCATATATTTTCTACTCTTGCTTCTCCTTGTCAATCTCTCTGCTTAGACCTGCTGGTCACTCCCTTACCTAATTATCTCCTACTCCCCTTCTCGCTGCCAGCCCAAGCGATCCAATATACTACTGGCAAAAGAGCCTTCTTACAATACAGCTCTTCTCACTTGTCACCTGGAAAATATCCAGTGGCTCCCCATTGCCTCCAGAGTGAAGTTCAAATTCAAGCTTACTCACAATCAGACCCCAGGTTATCTTTCTAGTCTCATGTTTCCAATCTCTCCTTCATGGACCCCCTCACTCTAGTTTTATACTAGATGGGTTTGGATTTCCCAGATGCATCTTGGTTTTCCTAAATTTGCTCTTCCCTCCACCTGGAATACAATTTTCCCCAACCCCACGTGTCCAGATTCTAACCATGTTCAAGGGCAAGCTAATAAAGCCTTCCCAACCCACTAATGCTCACCCTTCCTCAGCTATAAAGGATCACACTGACCTGAACTCCCCTAGCACTTCACTGTTCCTAACTTGGGGGCACTTCTCATGTTCAAACCTTGCATTACAGTTACTTTGCTTATGTCTCAACCCTTTCCCTGCTACCCTGGGCCCTGAGGGCCATGAAAACTTCCCTTCCAGCCTTCAGAACTGGGTTCTGTGTATATGTCTAGTACCAGCATGGTGGCCTGTGTAAATGGCTGTGATAGTTCTTCTCATCATGGCCACCTGTCCTTTTGCATTGTGACTTTGCCTGTCTTCTTATCAACATGTGAAGTTTACATCTCCATTCTTTGAATCTGGGCTTGATCTTCTGCCTTGGCCAGTGGGACATTAGCAAATGTGACGCAAGCAGAGGCTTGGAAAGCATTCGCTCACTAGGGCGTATCCGTTTGGGGCTGCAATTGGAATCCTGGGCCCCAAAGGGGAAAAGTCAAGGCTGGTCTGCTGAGACTCGCTGTTGTAACATGTGAACTGACAGCCAGTCCCAGCCACCAGACATGTGAGTGACACCAAATTAGACCATCCAGCTCCAGTGTATCTGCCAGAGATCTGTGGTTGGGTGAGTGATCCCCGCTGACTCCAGCAGAAGAAGTTCCCATCTGAGCCCAGCCCAGATAGCTGACCTATGGAATAAAGAACAAATAAAAACAGTTTGTTGTTTTAAGTCATTAAATTTCAGGGTGGTTTGTTATGCAGTAACAGAAACACCCAGCAGATGCTGGTTAATAAACTATTAAATACTAGCTAGTATTCATTGAGCATTTATATATGTCAAGAACTGGTTCTGGAAAATTACACGGATTAACTCATTGAATCCTCATAAAAATTCCAAGGTAGATTTTATTACTGTCCCCATTTTACAGGTGTGGAAAATGAGCTACAGAGAAGTTAAGTAAGTTGCCCAGCGGTGACATTTGCCAGACCCAAATGTCAGCAATCTGGTTCTAGAAGCCACACCATGAACCATATACCATGTTGTGGAATGAGTGAACTCACTGAGGATGTTGCCTCACAAACACCATTTCCCACAGGCATGCCAAATTCTACAGCATTTGTGGGTCCACAGCTCAGCTTCTGCCTCTAACCCTCCCACCCCGTGCTTCTTTGGGTCTATCCCAGGCTCTGGGCCTTTCCTGTTTCAGGAAAAGCCCAGCGTGGGGAACTGATTGACAGATCTGCCAATGTCCACCTACTCAGAAACCTTCTGTGCCATCTCCCCCGCCTTCCTGTGACCTTTGCTGGGTAATGGTTCCAGCAATGCAGGTCTCATCTGGAGAGGGAATGCTCAGGCTCAGCGTGTCGGTGTCGCCCTTTGGCCCCATGTCCTGGTTTAGCCTGTACAGTCAGGGTGATTTTTCACTTGGAATCTTTGGGCTTTCTTAGACCTTCTTTTTTGAGGTAGTCAAAAAGGAAAAACTGGATATGAAATGGCTTTTTACAAAACTGAGAATTACTTGAATATAACAATAGTTACTGTTTTTTCAGATTTCAACAAAGATGTATTTAAGCACCAATAATGGACATGACACCATGCTAGGCACCAGGCCAGGGAGGCCAACAGGACATGGGTTTTGCCCCTGAGAGCTCAGTCTCTCAGATGGGGAGTGAAGGGAGGATACGTGGAGATGATGAACTGGGAATCAGTGAATGAACCTCTTTTGTAGGGTTCTGTCCAAAGTACCAAGGGAACAGGGAGAACAAAGCAACTAGGTTTGCTCAGGGGGTGCTATTTGAGGATGAGTAAATGGAGGAAGGAGGAGGAAGGGGGAAGAGGAAGGAACCAGAGGAAGGAAGCAGGGGAGTGCAGAGACGTGAGTGGCTGGGAATGGACTGGGGAAAGACACATGGTTGGGGCATCTGGAGTGTGGGACATCAGGATGGCAGGGGCTGCTGAAACCAGTTTGTGAATGATCTCATATGTCTACTCTCTAGTAAGGAGCTCTGAAGATGTATTTACACTTTTATTTTTTTAGAGAGAGAGCAGATGCATGCGAGCCGTGCTGGAGGGGCAGAGGGAGAGGGAGAATCTTAAGCAGGCTTAGGATTTCACCCAGTGCGGAGCCTGATGTGGGGCTCGATCTCATGACCCTGAGATCATGACCTGAGCTGAAAACAAGAGTCGGATGCTTAACCGACTGAGCCACCCAGCTGCCCCCAAGGAGTTCTGAATATTTATAAGGATCAGTTGGCCAAGGAAAAACTGTAGGAAGAGAAGGGAAGGAAGGTGAGGATTTGCTCGCAGTGAGTTTCTGCTCTGGAAGTTAGATGTGAAATCCAGGCAAGGCTGGGTGGGTTGTGACAGGAGAGTCTGGCTGATGTCTCCAGGACACCCCATGATGGTTTCTTGGTGAATTCACCACAGTCCAGGGGAGGGACATAAATCAGAAACCAGATTCATCAGATCACCAAGGGAGATCATCTTTCAGGGAAGATCTAAATTTATCAAAGTAACACCTGCAGGCTAATCTTCATTTACAGTAACTGTCAAAGCCAAAGCAATTTTTATCAAGATACCAATTAATTCATTCCCACAAGAGATATAATTGACTTGCCCATTTTCTTCCCATGACCAAGGTGTGGTGGGAAGCTGGCCCAAGAAGCTGTGAATCAGAATCAGCAGTTGGTCATGAGCTAGGTTTGACAGTGTCTCGTGCCTCCATCCAAGCGTCTAGTGTGCCTCCAGGGCTAGACATGCCCAGCCTTGGGCCGGGTCCTCTGTTCTAGACATGGTCAGATTGTCCTGCTGGGACAGACTCTGTAATGCCCCTTTTCTGTGCCTTCTGATGAACACATTACTTCTATATCTTAGACACATTCTTTGTAGATCTTTATATATCAAGCCTCCTCTGGCCAGCTTGGAACTGAACTGCTGTCCCAGGGTTTTCACAACCTTGGATACATGTTAGAATCACCAGGGGGAGATTTAAAAGCTGCAAATATCTGAGCCTCACCCCCAGAGATTCTGATGTGATTGGTCTGAGGTACAGCCTGGGCAGGTGGAGTTTCACAAGCTCCACCAATGATTTAATGCGCAGTCAAGGTCGAGAGCCTTTGCTTTAAGGCAACTGTGCATATTTCTGCTCTGGTCCATTGCGTGTGGATTTTGCTCTTAGAGGGTCACTTACCATGGATCAGGTGTCAAGTTCAACAATGCTTCTCAAGCATCACCTTGTTGAATTCTTTAACCAGGCCTGCCAGGCAGTGAGGAAGAGCAGTGGGATGGGAGAAAGCAGTCAGATATAATACCACCAAGACTTGGGTTCAAGCCCAGCCTCCTGCTTACTAGCCAGATGACTTGGGGCAAGTTACCTAATCCCTCTGAATCTTAGTTTTCTCATCTGTAAAATGGGAATGATAATAATATCTGCTTCTCAAGGTTGTTGTGAGGCAACAGATAGAAATTAGCTCACCATCGTAGTCTCCACCATACTGGCTCCATTTCAGTGGGAGAAGCAGGAAAAACTGAGACATCACGCTCCTTGAGGGGCCTTAAGAAAGGGGGAGTCCCCCCATCATATTCTGGCCCACAGACATAAGGTCAAGGAGTATGAGGAACATGCCATAGGCAGGTGTCTAGGATAAAAGCCTTATAATTGATTTCCCTTCACAGAGTCCAGATGTGGGGAGGAAGAAGAATTCTACAGAAGCTGCAGATACCTGCCTGCAGAGCCTGAGTAGAGCAAACATGGGCAACCATTGGCCATGGGCCACATTTTGGAGTGGGGACACGAAGCAGGTGCACTAAGAGGCCAGCTCACATGGATAGTGTGTGTGTGTGTGTGTGTGTGTGTGTGTGTGTGTGGTAGTCGCAGTCCTTTCAGTGGGGTCTGTAGGTCCAACAGTCCCTGGAGGGCCCACATCACCAGAGTTCTTTCCCACTCACCAGGTTCTCCCCACAATTTTGCTACTCTGACCCTTTGGGCTACATTCCTCAGGGTCTGGTTGCTCTTTTTCTTGTGGCTGGAAGGGTGTGTTCCCAGGAAGGCCTTCCAACAAGGCTGCCTCAGGGCTTTTCCTGAGAGTTCCCTGTGCACCCACTCCTTTGGGGTGGCTCAGATTGTCCCCTCTGACCCCACTGGGGAGCCCCATCGCACCCTCATCGGTTAGCCGGTGAGCCACAGTAGCAGAGCCCCTCAGGCAGACCTCAGCCTGGGGGCACAGGCCCCCTCTCCCCATCCTTGCAAGTGGAGAAGCAGAGCTGGAACTGCCAAGAGAAGCATCATCCTTCGTTCCTCCCCCAGCATTTGCTTGGTGGTGGGTGGGAGGCAAGATGAGAGCATCTATACCCATCAAGGTTCAAAAAAAAATTTTTTTAAAGACGTTATTTATTTATTTGACAGAGACAGACATAGCCAGAGAGGGAACACAAGCAGGCGGAGAGGGAGAGGGAGAAGCAGGCTTCCCGCTGAGCAGGGAGCCTGATGCGGGGCTCGGTCCCAGGACCCTGGGATCATGACCTGAGCCGAAGGCAGACACTTAATGACTGAGCCACCCAGGCGCCCCAAGGGAGGCAAGATGAGAGCATCTATACCCATCAAGGTTCAAATTTTTTTACACAAGAAAACACAAGAAAGTAAAAAGAGAATATTTATCTGGGCTGAGAGGATAAAGAGACACTAAATCACTGAGCCTAGAAACAAAATGGAAAGAAGCATCAGCTTAACTGTCTTAACCAGCTCTGCCTTCACCCCTTCTCCATCTGAGAGTTTTTCACCATATCCTGCTGCTATTCTTGAATCAAGAATGTGGTTCCCATGGCTTTTAGTCTTTGTAGGAAGGTCCCTTTGCCAGAACTTAGGTCCTTTCTGGCTCACCTGGCTGAGCCTGGGTGTGTAGGCAGTTCTTGAGGGAACCACAGGATTTCCACGGTGTCTGAACTCTGGTTTGCCATTTCTCTCTGCTCACAAGCTGAGCTGGACCCGAATCTCTGTGCCCTCAATTACCTTCTTGTCACGGCCTGCCCTCTCCTAGGGCTGGGTCAGTGGCCCGGACTTCCTCCTGGGGAAGGAATCCCCTCTCTGCCTGACCCCACAACCCCCTTTTCTAGAAAAGAGACTGACAGCAGTAGGCAAGCTATCAAAGCAGAGGTGTGAACACACATACCCCATGGGTTTCTCTGGTCTGGAGGCACCTCCCCACCTTACTCCTGCCCCCATACTCTTTTCTGGAAAATATTCCAGTTCTTATTTATGCCCATCCATAGTTTACACCCCAGGAAGGCCAGTGGGGATGGGAGGACCTGGAGGCTGTTGCCTGAACAGGCCAGCTGGTCCCCACTGAGACACCCCTGGCTCATTGGCATGCCCGCCCCAGATCAGACAGCTCCTGGCCTGGGGCCCAGGTTCCTGATGCTTTCTGGTTCCTATCTTTGGTGACGTTCTGGTCATCTGTGTTCACTGCTGCCGCGGAGGCTCCTGTCACTCTTGACCCTGGGAACATTCTACCCACAAAACCCCCTCAACTGCTGCTGTCACCTGACCATCCTACCCTTTCTCAAAAGCTTACTCCACACGGTCTCCGTCCATGGCAGGAACTCAGAAGATTATTCGGCAGTGTAAACAGATGACAAGATGACAGGAGGAACATTTTTATTCAGGTAGTGAGAGGAAGGAAATGCCAGGGAGCAGAAGCTGAAGTAGCAAGAAGAGGGGGAGGAGGAAGAAGAGAAACACAGGGAGGAGAAGGAATGTGCTGGAATAAGAGGGACACAGACCTAGTGGGGATCCTGCCCTGGTACTTGAGAGAACAGCTGGTCTCTAGAGGCCTCATCTTCAGATTCCAGACCGAAGGGCAGAGGAGGAGCCTGGCAGGCCCCAGAAAGCTTCTGAATGTTAATGACACTCAACTGTACATCTAAAAATGATCACTTTTTGTAAATTGTAAATTTTATGTAATGTATGTTTTAGCACAATTAAAAGAAGAAGAAAGGAAAAGTAATGGTGCAGTCACTTTGGACAACAAAGTGTCTGCGGTTTCTCAAAAGGTTAAGCCTCGGGTGACCATGCGCCCCAGCAGTTCCCCCCACTCCTGCCCTGGCGTGTGCCCAAGAGAAACGAAAACTTCTGTCCACGTGAGAGCTTGTCCACGAATGTTCATAGCAGCATTGTCCACAAAGTGGAAACAACCCAAATGGCCATCAGTGGAAGAGTGGATGAACAAAGTGTGGTCTATCCATGTGGTAGAATGGTGCTCAGCCGTAAGGGACCAACACAGCTCAGAAACGTGATGCTGAGGGAAAGAAGCCAATCACAGAAGGCCACGTACTGTACGAATCTATTTATACGAAATGTCCAGAATATCAGCAAATCTATAGTGACAGAAAGACGAGTGGTTGCCTAGAGCCGGGAAGGGGTTGGAGGGGAAAGAGAGAGTGAGTGCTAACAGATCCCGGGTTTCTTTCTCAGATGATGAGATTGCTCTGGAATTGGATAGGGGTGACAGTTGTACAACTTTGTAAATATACTAAAACCCCCTAACTTGTACATATTAAAAGGGTGGATTTGGGCGCCTGGGTGGCTCAGTTGGTTAAGCGAC
>NC_138383.1:17648947-17664946 GCF_054177405.1 Leptonychotes weddellii
GTGGAGCTGCACCTGCCCCCCAAGGCCGCAGCCCTGGCCCACCTGGACAGGGGGAGCCCCCCACCTGCCCGGGAGGCACTGGCCATCGTCTTCTTTGGCGGACAACCCCAGCCCAACGTGAGTGAGCTGGTGGTGGGGCCACTGCCCCGGCCCTCCTACCTGCGGGACGTGACGGTGGAGCGTCACGGGGGCCCCCTGCCCTACCACCGCCGCCCCGTGCTGAGGCGAGAGTACCTGGACATAGACCAGCTGATCTTCGGCAGAGAGCTGCCCCAGGCTGCCGGGCTCCTGCACCACTGCTGCTTCTATAAGCGCTCAGGACAGAACCTGGTGACGGTGACCACGGCCCCCCGGGGCTTGCAGTCAGGGGACCGGGCCGCCTGGTTTGGCCTCTACTACAACATCTCAGGGGCTGGGTTCTTCCTGCACCCCGTGGGGTTGGAGCTGCTGGTAGACCACAAGGCTCTGGACCCTGCCCGCTGGGCCATCCAGAAGGTGTTCTTTCAAGGCCGCTACTATGAGAGTTTGGCCCAGCTGGAGGACCAGTTTGAGGCCGGCCTGGTGAACGTGGTGCTGATCCCAGACAATGGCACAGGTGGGTCCTGGTCCCTCAAGTCCCAGGGGCCTCCCGGTCCGGCTCCTCCTCTGCAAGTCCATCCCCAGGGCCCCCGCTTCAGTGTGCAGGGGAGCCGGGTGACCTCCTCGTTGTGGACTTTCTCCTTTGGCCTTGGAGCTTTCAGCGGCCCCAGGATCTTTGACATCCGCTTCCGGGGAGAACGACTAGCTTATGAGATCAGCCTCCAGGAGGCCTTGGCCGTCTATGGTGGAAATTCCCCTGCAGCAATGCTGACCCGCTATATCGATGGCAGCTTTGGCCTGGGCAAGTACTCCACTCCCCTGACCCGGGGGGTGGACTGCCCCTACCTGGCCACCTACGTGGACTGGCACTTCCTGCTGGAATCCCACACCCCCAAGACAACACGTGATGCCATTTGTGTGTTTGAACAGAACCAGGGCCTCCCCCTGAGGCGACACCACTCAAATTTCTACTCCCATTATTTTGGGGGCCTTGCAGAGACAGTGCTGGTGGTCCGATCTGTGTCGACCTTGCTCAATTATGACTACCTGTGGGATATGGTCTTCCATTCCAGTGGGGCCATAGAAGTCCGACTCCACATCACCGGCTACATCAGCTCAGCGTTCCTCTTTGGTGCCGCCCGAAGGTACGGGAACCAGGTTGGGGAGCAAACGCTGGGCACCGTCCATACCCACAGCGCCCACTTCAAAGTGGATCTGGATGTAGGAGGTAAGACATCCCTGGGGAAGCAAGGATTCCAGCAGAGGGGGCTGAGGTCTCCATGCCTAGCTTTAAGAATTATCACTGAAACATTAAAAATATAAAAGCATATGAAGTAAAGGTGAAAGTCGGATTCCACAGAGATTTTCATCCTTAGCAGATCGGTTATTCTTCCGTACTTAAAAATAAAATTCTTCCATATTTTTAAATATGGCATCTGCAATATTTAATAAATCATAACATTTGTTATATTGTATACCATCTGTAAATATGACATACTGATATAAGTATTTCAAATTTTTATTACCAAATTTGGATCATAACATACATATATTTTGCCACCTCTGTTTTTTCACATAACTACATATCACTCATGCAAGCAACAGTTACTGAATGCAGTTTTTCTTTTTTAGAGAGAGGGAGCAGGGGGAGGGGCAGAGGGAGAGAGAGAGAATCTTATGCCGGTTCTACACCAGGAACGGGGCCCAATGTGGAGCTCCATCTCATGACTCTGAGATCATGACCTGAACTGAAATCAAGAGTCAGACGCCTAGCTGACCGGCCACCCAGGCGGCCCATGAATGCATATTTACACCAATCACTGTGCTAATGCAATTTAACAAAAGAAACAACATCCCTACTCTCAGGAGTCTTACATTCTAATGGAGGAGCGGTGAACATGTGGAGTGCCTCGAAAAATGTGTATGATAGAAATACTTTTATGCTTAACTGCTCTGTGCCTCACTTTACCCAAGTGTAAAAATGGTGTAACAGTGCATTCTTAATAAGACTATTTGAGGATTAATGATGAGTACTTTAAAATGCTTTCTCTTTAAAAAAACAAACAAACAAAACTTCTTTCTTTCTTTCTTTCAATAATCTCTACACCCAGCATGGGACTCGAACTCACAACCCAGAGATTGAGAGTTGCATGCTTTTCCGACTGAGCCAGACTGGTGGCCCAAAACACTTTCTCTTTTGAAATAATTTTAGACTTACGAAAAGTTGCAAACATTGTCCAGTTCCCATATACCCTTCACCCAGTTCCCCCTAATGTTAACATCTTACACAACCACAGTATGGCGATCAAAACCAGGAGATTAACATTATTACAGTACTATTAACTAAACTACAGACCTTATTAGAGTTTCATTAGTTCTTTCATTAACTTTCTTTTTCTGTTCCAGGATCTAATCCAGGACCCCACACTGCATTTAGGTAAATTTTCTCCTTAGTTTCCTCCAATCTATGACAGCTCCTTAGGCTTTTCTTGTCTTTCATGACCTTGACACTAAGGAAGATTTTGGTCATTATTTTATACAGCGTCTCTCAAATCGGATTTCTCTGTTATTTTCTCATGATTAGATTGAGATTGTACTTCTTTTTTTTTGCAAGAAAACCAGAGAAATGACATTATGCCCTTCTCAGTGCATCATATCAAGGGGTACATGAGGTTCAGATGTCTTATTACCAGAGATGTTGACCTCAAGAACTTGGTTAAGATGGTGTCTTCTGGCTTTCTCCATTGTACAAGTTACTACTTTTCCGGGGCACCTGGGTGGCTCAGTCAGTTAAGTGTCTGCCTTCAGCTTGGGTCATGAGCCCAGGGTCCTGGGATCAAGCCCCACTTCGGGCTCTCTGCTCAGCAGGAAGCCTGCTTCTCCCTCTCCCTCTGTCAGTCCTCCTGCTGTGCTCTCTCTCTCTGTGTCAAATAAATAAATAAATAAATAAATAAATAAATAAATAAAAAAAATCTTTTTTAAAAAGTTAATATTTTTCCATTTGCAGTTAATAAATATCTTGGGGCAATTACTGTGATGCTATGCAAATATCCTATTTCTTTTCTTCTTAAATTCTTGCCCACTGATTTTTAGCATCTGTTGGTAGACTTTTTTTTTTTTTGCAAGAATTATTACTGAAATATTTCCCTACTGGTCATTTCAAATTTTTTTCTTTATTCTTTATACATTGATTAATTAGAATTCTCCAAAGGAAAAGTTATCGTCCTTTTACATTGATTTATACATGCAATTATTCATAACTGCATTGATTCATGGATATTTATTTTACCCTAAGGCTTACCACCCAGCAGTGTTATTTATTCTGTTCCTTGCACTGTTCCAGTATTGGCCCTTGGGAGATGCTTCCGGTTGGTTCTTGTGTCCTTTCGATATGCCTCCATCCTTTTTGGAGTGCTTCTTTCTTTTTGGCACCACAGGATGTTCCAATTTTTTTTTTATTCATTTGAGAGAGACAGAGCACAAGCAGGGGGAGAGGCAGAAGGAGAGGGAGAAGCAGAATCCCTGCTGAACAGGGAGCCTGACGCAGGGCTCAATCCCAGGACCCTGAGATCATGACCTGAGCCGAAGGCAGACGCCTAACTGCCTGAGCCATCCAGGCGCCCCAGGATATTCCAATTTGATCTTGTATTCTCCCTGCTCCAGCCCTGGAATCCAACCCCCTCTCCAAGGAGCTCTGGTTCCTTTTTACTGGAGGATACTCTTTAGAAACCAAGCCCAGGGTACCGGGAGTGCTCATTAGCACTGGACATCATTGCTTTTAGGCTCGCTCATTGGACTTAGCTAGAAAAGATGCATATGTATTCCACCTGACACACACATCTCTCTTTATCTCTGTACCTAAGCGAGGATGTCTCTTCAAGCTCTTTGAACCGTGCCTGACAAGTAGTGAGAAGTATTAGCCATTGTTGCTGTCGTTGTTGTCCATATGAGCCCATTGTGTGGATGTTCCAGAAAGAACTGTTGGCCTTTAGTTGTTACCTACGGGTAGAAACCCTGGGGTGTGGATGGAGGGTCGGTGAATCCACAAAAGGAAAGCAAGAGCCTACTTCATCAGTCTCTGCTCTCTGCTGGTCCTTGGAAGGTACAGAGGGAGCTTTGGCTTGTGTTCGTTTACTGCTCGTTGGTCTCAGATCACTTAAGTTGACTCCTAGTAGGGTACCTAGTGAGATTCTGATAAAAGTCATTCAAAATTCCCAGAGTTCAAGGAACAGACTGTGCCTTTGGCCCTGTTCTTAATTCCTTGCCAAGCCCCAAATGATAGGAAGCACCACCAAGCTCCAGCAGCATCGGGCCCTGGCTCCGACTTTCCTTCCCTCTGGCCTGCACCGCAGCTGTCTGCATGGGATGCGCCCCCTCTGTGTGGTTCTCCTGCGTGTGCCGCTGCGTGGGCGGGTGCAGAGCCAGAGTAAGATCGGGGTCGCCAGCACCACCATGATGGTAACCACATGCCCTTGGTGACAAGCCAGAGCACATTACTTAAATCCTCTAAACCTCAGTTGTCCCATCTGTACAATGGGCACAAGTGTAGTTCCTCCTTCATAAGGCCGCAGTACAAGTAAAGCATCAGTGCTCTGCGGTGCAGAGCTCCT
This sequence comes from Leptonychotes weddellii, assembly GCF_054177405.1. Lineage (NCBI taxonomy): Eukaryota > Metazoa > Chordata > Mammalia > Carnivora > Phocidae > Leptonychotes > Leptonychotes weddellii. The sequence continues at coordinate 17,653,636 of NC_138383.1, forward strand.
TGAGGAGTAGTGCAGGTGAGCGACCACTGTTCCTATGTTCATGATAAGGCAGTTCTGGTGATGCTATAGGGCTTCAGACATGAGGCATAGGGTCAGAAGGAATCCGACTCTGCACATCGCCTGCTAGGCTGCTCCAACTTCAGTTCAACCATCCTCCCTTGCAGGCCCTCAGAAGGAGGACATCAGTGGAAGCCCAGTCACAAGGCATCCAGCATTATTACCAGAGATGACATCAGGCAGAAAGACCTTCTCCAAATCTCTGGATCAGGGATATCTTGGGCGGGGGAAAGGGAAGCAGGGACACACTCCGTTCTGGGTTTCTCCTTGGCCCCACTCTGAAGCGGTGAGTGGCGGGGAGGCGACAGAGTCCAGAGGGCACAGGGCAGCTGCATGACCAGCCTCCACCTCCCCCCCCACCGCAGGACTGGAGAACTGGGTCTGGGCTGAGGACATGACCTATGTCCCCACGCCGGTGCCCTGGAGCCCCAAGCACCAGATGCAGAGGCTGCAGGTGACCCGGAAGCTGCTGGAGACCGAGGAGCAGGCCGCCTTCCCCCTGGGAGGCGCCCCCCCCCGCTACGTGTACCTGGCCAGCAATCACAGCAACAAGTGGGGTCACCCGCGGGGCTACCGCATCCAGCTGCTCAGCTTTGCTGGGGAGCCACTGCCGCAGAACAGCTCCTTGGAGAGAGCCTTCAGCTGGGGGAGGTGAGTGGCGGGGTGTCAGAGAGAAGCTGGGGGAGGTGGACTGTAAGAAGGGCCCATGTTGCTGAGAAGCTACTTTGCCCCAACCTCCCGTGGGTGTGCATGTACATACACAATCACACACACACACTCATTCCTGTGGCCACAATCTTAGTGCCACTCCAAATGAAGCCTACTGGATGGATGGATAGATGGCGAACTCCATGCTGACGCAAATATAATAAGATGTTGAAGGTGGAATCTAGGTTGTGGGTCCACGGGTGTTCACTGGGCCATTCTTTCAACTTTTCTGCACGTTTAAAATGTTCACAATAAAAGTTGGAGGAGAAAACAAAGAGTAAGAGAGGAACACGGATCTGAGGGAATATGCCCTAACATCCAGGCATTTGACATCCTGGAATGGACTGAAGATGGGAATCAGGCCACATCTACACACATGCGTCCACGGCACAGGCTCAGATCTGGATGGACGCGTGAGGATGACATTCCTATCTGAGGTCTGAACAGTGGGCCGGTGGACGTTGGCGATACAGGATATGGAACAAAGTCATGAACTCTATGGGACAGAGAGACAGAAAGAGAACAAGTGTACAGAGAATGATAATGAGGCTCGACACCGGGAGACCTTTGTGCTCATTTCCCCTTTGTGTTCCCTCTTCACTGCGGCTTCGGGCAGTAGGACAGGTTGGTGACCTCGTGATCTAATCCAAATCTCCTACGGGGTACCATCTGGCGGTGACCCAGGGGAAGGAGGCGGAGCGAAGCAGCACCAGCATCTATAATTTGAATGACCCTTGGACTCCCACTGTGGACTTCGCTGACTTCATCAACAACGAGACCTTGCTGGAGAGGTCAGCTGACCGTGGGAAGAGGTGGAAACAAGAGGGGGATGCAAAGGAAGCAAGGATGAGCCACCTTGTTCACTCCTAAAGCCACATTCCTTGGGGGTCTATAGGACCTACTAAGAAAGAAAGCTTTGTGATTTCACATTTTTCCTGGGCTGGCAAGGTGAATCCTCACATCCAAGGCTGCTGTAGGAGGCAGGCCTGTCCTTCACAAAGCCAGGCCTCAGGATCCTCTTTCTTCCCTCCTGCCAGGACTTGGTGGCCTGGGTGACAGCTGGTTTCCTGCACATCCCACACGCAGAAGACGTTCCCAACACGGTGACGGTGGGGAATGGTGTGGGCTTCTTCCTCCGACCCTACAACTTCTTTGACCAGGACCCCTCCTTCGAGTCTGCGGATTCTGTCTATTTCCGGGAGGAACAGGATGCCAGGGCCTGCGAGGTCAACCCCCTGGCTTGCCTTCCCCAGGCTGCTGCCTGTGCCCCAGACCTCCCTGCCTTCTCCCATGGGGGCTTCTCTCACAACTAGGGGGTCCCCGGGATGGGGAATGTGACCAGGGACCCCAGGGCCAGGGTCCGCGGGGAGAGGAGCAGTCGGTGCTGGGCCAGGCGGCCTGGTGCCCTCTTCTTCTCCTTCTTTCCACCCCAAAGCTCCCCGCGTCCCCTTCTCCCCAGGCCCCCTCTCTATCGCCCTCCCTGACACCCCCTCCCTGCTGGGAGCATCCTGAGCCTGTGATGCCTGGCACCTGGGTAGGGGCAGAGACATGACTCAGCTTTGTTGACCCCAGACCTGCTGGGTTCCTGTCCCAGAGAGAAGAATGGCCAGCTGAAGCCCGGACTGATGGCCAAGCTTTTCCCAGAAGACCCCTGTTTTTTTGTGGTTTTGGTTTTTTGCTTTCCGGCTTTCCCCTGTTTTTTTTTAACCCATCTCCTGAGCCTCCTCAGTCCCTTCCTTGGAAGGTGAGGATGGTGTTGCTGCACTGGGGATAGGCCCCTAGAAGCCCCAGGGCAGGGTTCCTGCCAGGCCTACGCCTCCACGGATGAGCTAGAAGGGGGTCCTTAGCCCACATTCCTCTTATCCAAGTCCTCCTCTCCCTCTTCCTTCCTTTGCCTATTGCTTCCTCTTCCTGTTCCCACCTGTTCTTACAGCCTCAGATTTCCCTCCCAGCCCTGAGAGGATGTGCCTCTGTCCCGATGCTCCCCTCGTCTTCATTTCTAACTTAGGTCTCCTCTCCCGGCTCTCTGCCCGTGGAAGTCTCAAAATGCAAGGGACATCTGGTTTGAGAGGACAATCCCTGTCTGTCTCCCTGTGTCTGTCACAGACTGGAGTAGGCATTGTCCCCACCCCTGTCCTGGGGCAGGCTGTAATTCCCGGAAGTCCCCTCGGCCCCTTGGTATTCGCCTGCTTTGCACTTTCTGGCAAAGGATGGTCTCACGGCAGCCTCTCAATTTAGCATCTGAGGTGGATCTGTGGGTACCGGGGTGATGAGGGGCGGTCATCTGGGCCAGGCGTGTGTGTGACCAGTGAGCTCACAGACTCCGCAGCAGCAGACACGGACGGCAGGTGGGCGCCAACGGTGGGAAGCTCTGAGACCTTGGAACTCCAGTGGCCACCACTTGTGGCCACGCAAATGAGCTGGGGGGCTGGCTCCCACCATGCTGTCCCTCAGGGGCTCTGGGTGAGGGGCGAGTGCGCCCATAGTGAGAGATTGGAAACTACAGAAACATCCTTTCCTTGAGGATTGGTTAAGTGAACTCCTACGCAGCCTTCCAATGCGGGACTGTGCAGCTCTAACAAGAACGCTCTCTGTGTACTAATAGGGAACGATCTTCCAGTGAAAACGGCAAGGCACGGAAGTGTGTGTGGTGCACTTTGCCTTTGTGTGGTAGAAAGGAGGAAACTATACATATTTACTATAGATGCATATCCAGAAGAAACCAGTGCTACTGGTTGCTTTTGGGGAGGGATGGGGAAAGAGGAAGGAGGATACTTAGCACTCCATACCCTTTTGTATATTTTGAAATTTGAGCCATGTGACTGTATTACCTATTCAAAATAAATAAAAAATGGGCCCAAACAGGACCTGACTTGTTTGTTGGTTGGTTTGTTTGCTACTGACAAGTCTTTTAAGAAGGGGTGAGGGTAGGGGTAAAGTAAAGTGAATGAGGTATGGACCCAGGGACTCAATTTGGTCAGTCTCTGAGACCCAGAGAAATGGCTGTGGCCTCTGGTAGGTAACTCCTCTGCACTCCCTTGCCTGTCCATCCCTGAGGACAATCTTAAGCCTCGGTCGTGCTCTCTCTCTCTCCCTGTCTCCGTCTCTGTCCCTCTCTTGTTTCCTCTCTGTGTCTCTTAAAAGAGGGGACAATGGGAAGCAATGGAGAGAGGTGACTTCTGCCTGCTGAGAGCCCGGGCTGGGTTCATTTATGGCACTGCCTGAGCCGGAGGCCGGAGTGACAGAGCACGGAGACTGAGGGCGAGGAGCCACTGAAGCCTGGGACAGAGGAGAAAAGCCATGGATGCCAGGGCCAACTGTGACTCCGATATGGACCTCGTACTTCCTCTCTCCCTGCCCTGAGTACTTTTCTCTATCACATGCAGATCGATTTTCCACCTCGTATGGCTCCTTCTTATGACCAGCCGCAGGGCAGTCAGTGCTGGGGGAAAGGGATGGAGGGAATGCTGGTGTCCGCCCCTCCCCCCAGCCCATCACACTCACGTGAAGCTCATGACCTTGAAACCCACATCCACACCAAAGAACATGAGTGTTTATACGCGGTCATATGTGTGAGTGGGTGTGAATGCTCACCAGCTTTTGTGCGTGGTTGGGTCTCTGCATTTCCTCACAGGGGTGACCACGTGTTCCAGCCTCCAATGAGAGGAGGCAGGAAGGACATGTGGATCATTAGAACGCCTGCCCAGCTGGGGTCAGGAGGGCTGCAATGTGGATCCGCAGCCCCCTACCCCAACCTAGTCTCTTCCTTAGACCACTGAGGGCAGCTTAGAGTGTTGGCCTCACATTTGTGATCCAGTGATAGGAGTGAATACTTACCAAGCATGTTAAGTTCTGAAGGAACCAGTGCCCCCAAAGCTAAAATCTTTAGGACATGGGCCCCTTGCCCTAAGAGGAGCTGGACAAGGAGAGCCTGAGGCTTAGCCCAGAGGGCATAGCTGGGACTTCTCTAGGAACGTAGACACCAGAATGTTCTGGAAGGAGCACAACATGTGTTCTGCCTCTGCTCTCCTCCTGCAGCCCCCGGGAAGGGCTCCAGCTCCAAGTGCAAGAGGATTCCTTCATACATCCAACAAAGATTTATAGCGTGCCTTCTAAGGGCCAGGCACGTGCGAGGCACTAGGATACGTTAGTGAATAAGACGCACAATTTTTGTCCTCGGAGGAGCGAGGCTAGTAAAGGAGAGTTGCAGTCAGGACTGCAGGGAGGAGGGAGGAGGACAAGAACAGGGGCTCCTGACTCAAACTTAGGGGCTGTGGAAGGCTCCTGGGGGACATGATGTCTAAACTGGGGACAAGGAGGACAGGGGAGAGAATCTTCCAGGCTGGGGAAACAGCATGATCAAAGGCCAGGAGGTGACAAAGCAGCACCATCCAAGTACCTAAGTTCATTGACAGGCATGTGGGCTCTAAGGAGAGCCTGGAGGGACAAGCAGGGGACAGATGAGGCATGTTCTTGTAAGCCACGGTTACCCCAAAGAAAAATGCAGAGTCATGAAAGGATTTGGGGCAAGGAGTGACAAGAGTCAGATTTGCCTTTCAGGACATTGCCTTTGGCCCAGCTACAAAGAATGGAGTTGACAGAAGACCTGGCCATGGGCAGTGAGTCAGAAGTAAGAAATGGTGGTGGCCTGAACTGTGGCAGGGCCCCCCGGCAGACTCCTGTGGAGAGTCTGGCCCCATGAGGCCCTGTTTCAGAGCACCCCGATCAGAACCCCACATCTGGATGCCTCTCTCCTCCCACCTTCTGCCGAGGTTGCTGGGAAAATGAGGTGGGCTCTCTGGCCCCTGACTGATCTTTCTCCTAGCAGCCCATTACCTCCTGAATGGAAGGGTAATTATAGTTCAATTCATGGATCACTTGGGAAAGCCAGTTGCTGAAGAAAAAATCCCACCCAACAATCAGGCTCTTCTGAAGTCGGTGTGGTTATGTGATAATTGGTTAGATCATCCTTGTAGACTTCATATGGTGCAAAGTGGGTTTGAAAAAAATTAAACCCCTATAAAAGAGAAAGTAACTGGCGCCCCCCCTGACGGCTTCTTTGACTAGATTTGGCGATGAGGATGGGCTCATTAATTCCACAGCCTCTTTACCTGGTTAAGGGGGACCCCAGCCTTCGGGCTCCTTCCAGAAGGTTCTCCTTCATTTATCCACTCTTCCGCTTGTATTTTCCCTCTCTCCCTCTTGACTGGCTCTTCTTCTCGACTCTCATCTTGACAAGCCTTCCCCGGGGACCCTGCATCTCCTGGGCGGGGGTCTTCTCTCTGCCTGTGACTTCACAAAAACTCCTTCCTCCAAGGAGTGTCCCCCCCACCCCCCAGTCACCCCTCCACCCACTGCCCTCCCTCTGCTGGCCCACAGCCACAGACGCTGCCCCGACAAAGGTTACCAGTGACTTCTAATCAATGGGCCTTTCTGGGCACCTACCTTCTGGTCCTCTCAGTGACATTTGACAACACTGCCTACCTCCTTCTTGAAATTCTCTCCTGTCTTGACTTCCCCGCATTCTGACCCCTCCTTGTCTGTATTTGCTGCTTCACAGTCTTCCACGATGGCTCCTTTACCTCTGCCCCCCACCAGCCCACATAGCCCCAAACCTTGGCATTTTCCAGGACTCTGTCTTGCGTCTCCTCTCTTCTCTGTCCAGAAGTCCCCCCCAGGTGATCTCAGCCTCTCTTACTTTAACTGCTAATACTTGTTGTTGGCCCAAATCTGGATTTCTAGCTTAGAACATCTCTCCTACACTCCAGACCCATAGAGCCAATGGCCCTATTTCTAGGGATCTATACTGGGAATTCCCGTGTGCACCTCAAACTCAACCTTGTTGGTTCTCCCTTAAACTTGCTGCTCTTCAGGTACGTCCTTTCTGGTAAAAAGCCCATCAGGTCTCAGGAAACCTTTGTGTCACCTAAGACACTGTGCTCATTATCACCTACCCGCACCCAGTCAGGCACCTGGCCCCATCACCTCTGCCCTTAAACATCTCAGACTCATGCCTTCTTCTCTGTCCTCAAGGTCGCTGGCCTCATCCTGGCCCTCTGCCTCTAGTCTGTCCCACGCCCAAGCACCCACCCATACCCACGCTGTAGCCAGAGCCATCCCCCTATAATGCAGATCCAAGAGGAGCGCGACCTGTGAGGACCAGGTGGGCCTGGCCGACTGCTCAAGGTCTCTGGGGTGGCAGCTCTGCTCAGATACCACGTTCTGGGGCCCAATCTTCAGCCTGCAGGCTGGGGGTGGACCCTGGCTCCCGGGGATCAACTCATCCCATTCATAGAGGCCGGGGCCACGTTTATTCAAAGGGAAATACGACCTAATGAGAGGAGCAGGGTGGGTGTTCCTGTTTCCTGAGTAATTCTCCAAAAAGGGACACTTTTCCGGCAAGTTTTTAGGGTATTTGGGCCTGACGGTTGGGAAGATTTGAATGAAACGATATCAGAGGGCACAATGTGATAGCAAGACACGTAGAGAAGGTGGTCAGGGGTGGCCTCTCTTATTTACCAGCTTCCCCACCAGCCAAGGCAAAGGGTTCTCCCCCAGTGGTGACCCACCTCCCCATATGAGAGCCTGGCAATACCTTACTGGAGCAAACGTTGACCTCTGCTTGGCAACACTGGTTAGAGAAATAGGAGCCATCATAACAGTGTGTTCTTAGCTGGGAGCTGAGACAGTAACTCCCCGAAGAGCCCAGACTCGAGTTCCCTGGCTGGCGCACTGCCTTGTGGCCAGGGCGAGGCCTCGACATTAGATCCTGGTCCATCTTAAGCAACCCTCTCAGGTCCCCTCCCTCTTCGGGAGCTTTGTACTGTCACTCAATAAACTTTACTATCGCTCAAGAAACTTCGCTTTGCTGCCCACCACTCTTCGTCTGGTTTACCTTTTCATTCTTCAAAGCGGCGTGACCAAGAACTGTGGTCACCGAAGGAAAAACTCCTGTAAGTCCAGCAGAAAAAGAAATGTTTTATCTTTGTGTGTAGGACAAAAAATATGAATAAGCAATTAGCAAAAGATATACAAATAACCAATGAACATATGAAAAGATATTCAATCTCTCTAGTAATATAGTAAATACAAAATAATAATGAGATACTATTTTTTTACATGAATATTGTCAAAAGAATTTTAAGATTGACAGTATCTGGTGCCTGGGTGGCTCAGTCAGTTAAGCGTCTGCCTTCAGCTCAGGTCATGATCCAGGGTCCTGGGATGGAGCCCCACATCGGGCTCCCTGCTCAGCGGGGAGCCTGCCTCTCCCTCTCCCGCTACCCCCTGCTTGTGTGTGCTCTCTCTCTCTATTAAATAAATAAATAAAATCTTTTTTTTTTAAAGATTTTATTTATTTATTTGAGAGAGAGAATGAGATAGAGAGCATGAGAGGGGGGAGGGTCAGAGGGAGAAGCAGACTCCCTGCTGAGCAGGGAGCCCGATGTGGGACTCGATTCCGGGACTCCAGGATCATGACCTGAGCCGAAGGCAGTCGCTTAACCAACTGAGCCACCCAGGCGCCCCATAAATAAATAAAATCTTAAAAAAAAAAAAAAGATTGACAGTATCTTGTAATGCCAGTGGTTAAAAAAAAAAAAAAAAAGATTCTGGTCCCTCTTATTCTAAATGTCACACAGCCCATTTCCAATGACCCCTTCCTGCCTTCGTGGTAGTAATCCTATTGTCCCTGTCTTGACTGCAAGAAATTCTCCAGTCCGTTGTCTCCATGTTACTGCTCAGTGGATGGGAGCCCTGGGTGTGGATTCTGCTCCCCAACACTCAGGGGTAGGTATTAAATGTCATGTTTCTTTATGTTTCTATATCAGGTAACAAGCTCAGTGCCCTGGTACCTGGTTGGTGGGAAATTGAATAACAGGCATGATTTGGGGGCTGCTCATCTTCAGGGTTAGGGAAGACTCTGTAGCCTGGGGTTTGCGGGGTGGTGGTCAGCTAGTCTTCAGGTGACAGCCGTCACGGCTAGTATGTTCACTTTCTGCGGCCCTGAGGCCAGCCTTGCTAGAGTGGTGATGGGAGGGGGGACCTGCCCTGGGCGTTGACCCACACCCACTTTCTCCTGTGCCAAAGCCCTACTCCCTCCTTTTCCTCTCACCCCACAGTAGCCCTGGATGACCCACGGGGTACTGGTTAAAGGGCTTGTTTCTGCGGAGGGGGCCTGAGGGACGAAAGGGAAGTACATTTGTCACAGTATATTCCTTTATGTTTTCCAGATTTTTTACCAAACATTTTGTGTTTGTTCATCAAGGTGTTTTCAGAACATTTTTAAAATTAAAAATATTTAAAATGCTGGGGCGCCTGGGTGGCTCAGTCGGTTGACCGTCTGCCTTCAGCTCAGGTCCTGATCCCGGGGTCCTGGGATCGAGCCCCGCGTCGGGCTCCCTGCTCGGCAGGAAGCCTGCTTCTCCCTCCGCCACTCCCCCTGCTTGTGTTCCCTCTCTCGCTGTGTCTCTCTCTGTCAAATAAATCAATAAAATCTTTTAAAAATCTATTTAAAATGCTTTTTTTCCACAAAGTGCTTCTGCAGAGTCTGAAACCAGATCAGCAAGGGGGGGTGGTTATTATGGGATGGAGGGCCCTGCCTTTCGCGCCACTTTGGACTGGGTGCTGCTACCCCCACCACTTTAACGAACAAGGGAAAGGAAAACCCTTTGAGTTTCCATATCAAAATACAGCTGAATGCAGGGCGCCTGGCTGGCTCACTGGGTGGAGCAAGCGCCTCTGGATCTTGGGGTTGCGAGTTTGAGCCCCACTTGTAGAGATTCCTTAAAGATACTATCTTTAAAAACAAAAACAAAACTACAGCTGGCTGTATTAATGCTTCTGGATAACCTGCCTTTTTTGTTATCGATTTACCTGGTTTAACTCTCCCAGGTTCTGAGATGCCTCACCATCTACCCGCAATTACGACCTTGCTTGAAACACGTACCACACAAAACTTCCTGATCTTACCTCTACTGCCCCCCATTTTGTCCCCACCTCACACCAAATACACTGACCTTTTGGCTGTTTCCTGCCCATGCTGGGCTGTTTTGAGTTTCTTTACCTTTGCACCTTCTGTTTCCTTTGGCCATCATGTCTTTCCTCTCCTCTGTCCCACGTATGCATTCTGCCTGCAAGGTCGAACTAATGTCTTCCCAGGCAAATCTTCCTGGGCAGGTCCACGTTGGAAAGGATTCTCCCCCAGGCTCATGAGGGAAGCATGTCCCCTCCGTGGAACCCTCAGTCTCTCCTTATTCCCCTCAGGACCTGGCCGTCCAGATGAAGGTGGCCTCCTACACGTCACCTGGCGGAGAATGGAGGTGGCTTCGCTCTCTGCTTCTGCAACATTTCAGTGGAGGGTTTCCTGGAGTTGAGGGCTGTGGGCTGCTAAGTTAATTCCACAGCCAGTTTTCCAAGCCCCCTGACCTCTGACCTGGCCCATCAGTCCTGCTTAAAGGGGAGACAAGGGATTTCTGTGATACTCTGCACCTGCCCCCCACCACCCCAATTTCTGACTGGCTCCCCACCCCGTCTACTCCCCTCCAGTGATCTAGGGTGCTCAGAGCCTCCCCATTGTAGATCTGGCTCAGCCCTTCAGCCTCCCAACTCCTCCCAGGTGCTTTGTGTTCTCAGCCTTACTCTCCAGCCTGGAGCCTGCCGGTAGGGTTCTGGCTGATGGCTGGTGAGGAGTAGGAGAGAGTGAGGGGAAGCAGAGCCTGGAGGGAAGGGGGGGAATCCCACTGGAGAGGTGTGGGCAGGTGAGTTTCGCTTGCAGCCTCGTAGCCAGGGAAAAGGTTCCATCTGGAGGGTGGAGGAAGAACCCAAGGACAGTCCCTTTCTGTCCCAGTTCCTTCTTCCTCTTGCCTCCCGCCAGCTGTGTTATTTCCAAAACCTACCCTTCCTCCAACGTGGTTCCCCAACCCTGACCCTGAGGGTTTGATTTGGAACAAGAGGACAGAGGATTACGTGGGCCACTTAAAGTCCAGGTTCCTACTTCAGCCCCACCTCCCGAGTTTGGCCTGACCCCTGACCCCTCCAGCTCCACCCCCACCCCCCCACCCAACCATCTGCCCTTGGCTGCTTATCTTCAATGTGCCTCTTGCCCAGTGGCACCTCTCAGAGACCAGGAAACTCCAGAGACTCAAAGAGACGTCCTGCACCCAGGTCCTGTCTGTCTTTTGTCTTTCTATTTCCCATTCTGCATAATGATTCAGGAGCCTAAGGACCATCCAGGAGATTTAACTATGGCTATCTTCATTATTTTGTCCCTGTGTAGTGTGCTGGTGACAGCCATGGGTGATGGTGAGAGTGCGAAAGGAGTGGAGAGGGAATGTAAACCCGGCCAGGCTCCCCGCTGCCCCTCCGTGTCCCCCAGTGCCCAGCCCGGGACACACCCCGGCCAGAGCCAGCTGTTTGCAGACCTGAGCCGAGAGGAGCTGACGGCTGTGATGAGCTTCCTGACCCGGCAGCTAGGGCCAGGCCTGGTGGATGCAGCCCAGGCCCGCCCCTCGGACAACTGCGTCTTCTCGGTGGAGCTGCACCTGCC
>NC_138383.1:17665446-17687359 GCF_054177405.1 Leptonychotes weddellii
AGCTCCACCGAGAAGACGCAGTTGTCCGAGGGGCGGGCCTGGGCTGCATCCACCAGGCCTGGCCCTAGCTGCCGGGTCAGGAAGCTCATCACAGCCGTCAGCTCCTCTCGGCTCAGGTCTGCAAACAGCTGGCTCTGGCCGGGGTGTGTCCCGGGCTGGGCACTGGGGGACACGGAGGGGCAGCGGGGAGGCTGGCTGGAGCCACCTTGGCTGGTCAGCAAGACATAGGCCAGGGCAAAGATGGTAATGAGGGACAGTGCCAGGAACACGAGGACTACCTTGAGGTTCATGCTGAATGCAGACAGCTGAAAGGGGAGTCCTCCCAGCTGCTCCTTCCAGTTACTGACATCAAATCAGGGCTTATATTCAGTAGGATGGATAGGAATGGAGAAAACTCCACCCTGTGGGTTGGACAGGAAATTTCTGACCTTAATTTATATAATTCTGTTCCAATTTTCTGTTCGGTGGTTTGCCTCCAGGCACCACTTCCACGTGCAAAGGCTCTCCCCTGCCCCTGAGCTCCTTGCAGCAGCATGGCAGGAGCTCTGGCTGCCATCACTCAGACCAGGCTAGAGGGCATGTGGATTAACCCTAAACTCTACCTTTCCCTCAGAATAGGTCTGAGGAAGAATGCAAGTCTCAGGTGCCCAGTTAAGTGCTGTGTGCTACACGCAGGCACCAGAACTATGCATTTCCCTACCTCCTAGCAGGCACCACCCGCCAATATTTCCACAACCCACGGCCCAGGTCAGTAATAAGCACTTGGCCAGCTGCCAGAGGCCAAGACCTTGCTTTGCAGTATCAAGCCTCTTCTATCTAGTCAGTGGGAAAGGAAAGGTGAGAGCCTGGGATCAGCAGGCAGATCCCTACGCTGTAGGACCTCAGAGGAGTTACTTCTTATGAGTTTCAGTGTCCTCATCTATAAAGGCGGGGTAAACTACCCCAAATTCGAGAAAATTAAAGGTCACGCACCTAAAGCACTTAACAGAGCCTAACACAGGCTAGGCATTCAAAAATTGTTAGCTACTGGTACTGATCTCTGAAACAGACTACAGCAGACGTTCCTCCACTGTTCAAGACCTTAAATCTCTTTTCGCAGAGACAATGAGGGGATCATTGGATATCAAAAGGCTACTCTGCAAGGTGCAAGTTGAGGAAACTTTATTTCAGAGAGAGCTAGGATCCTAGACAGCCCTCCCAAATCACTGGAAAACCAAAAGCAGGAATCCCTGGCATCTCCTCAGGAGATTAAGACGCTGTTCAGCAGGGAGAATTAATTAGTAGAAGGTCAAGAAAATGACCGGGTAGGCTGTGCCTCAAACCAGGTGATCCCCCACACGCGGAACTAGGGCGGCCTCTACTGGCAGTTCATGGGTATCACCGGGGAGAGAGAGCAAGGAATTGCAATCCTGGGAAGTTAGACAGAAGGAGCTTAGGTTTGGGAAGAGCTAACTTTCACATAAATTCAGACTGAACACAAATGAAGGACCCACCCCTGCCTCTTGGTAGGCAGAAGCCTCAGTCTTTCCATTATTTTAGAGAAAAGAGGCAGCTCAATTGGTAATAAAAACACCCAACAGGGTGGCTGGAGGTGTACGTGGAGGTGGGTGTCCCCGTATGCACGCACTTGAGTGTGGGTATGTCCCTAGCCACCAGAGCATCGCACCAGGGTCTGCAGCTTTAGAAAGAGGTCAAAGTACCTGCATTTTTAATAATTTCTTGACATGGTAAAAGAATTTTACATTACGATCCAAGGGTGATAGAGTGAGGAGGGGCAGCAGAATAATCCAACAAACAAAAAGGGAAACTGAGAAACACATGGTGGGGGGGGGGGTAGGGTTTTAGCTGGAAGGGATCTGGAGGGTGGGTAGGGGCACTGCCCAACTAAAATGCAATTGGTTTGTTACTGAGTACTATTCATGGGAAGACAGCATCCTGACCCCTTCTCTACAGCATACTGGGAGTAAAAATGATGCGGCCGCGTGGAAATGTGATTGGGGTTGAAGGCAAGAGGAAGAGAGGGGAAGAATAAAAGTCAGAAACAGACACCGAGAGAGTCCCTGGCAGGCTGACCGCAGATACGGACTCTCCAGTAGCGGCAGAATAACAAAGTGGGGGTTTGATGAGGGTTAACAGAAAAGCTGTAACAAATGATATCTCTGGAAGTTTTGAGGAATAGGAAGCAACTCTTCTATGGTTTTGATTGCCCAGTAGATTTTCACATACACACAACGCGTACACGCATGTGTGTGCATCCCACACACGTACGCACAGGTGCTGCTGCCCTTGGAAGCACGGTGCTATAAATAAGAGAACTATCTGTCCCATCAGAAAGCCCAGCCGGGGCAGCAGCATCTGGCCCTCACAGCTGCAGACAGCCCCACCCCAATTTACAACTGGCCTAGGAAGAGGCAACCAGCAGAGGACCGGCCTTTGCAATAACACCCAAAAAGACCCGAGTCAGAGAGGAAGGGCCCTTCCCCAAATCCTCTGCTTCTCATCTCTCAGCTCTCCTCCAATTCACCAGCCTCTGGGCACCAAGAGACTATATATAATAGCAGAACGATGGGCCCCGGTGGGTGAGGACCAAGACGACGATCACCTTCTGAATGGTGTGTTTGTGACAGAATTCATGGGGTGGGGGTTGGGGGGGGACGGCGGGACAAAGGAAAACAACACAGACGATGGGATGGGGAAATCAGGTAACGGAGTAGGAAGGCATGTGCGTGCATGTCTGTACGTATGTGTCCATCACACACATATGTGTATGTGAAAATCCTAGTTATAAAAACATTTCAAGGAGCTAGGGACTTGGCGGAAGGCCTAAGGTGTTTCTTGTCATGATCAGGTTCAAGGTGGAACGTATGTGGATGGGAGACCCTAAGTTATCATCAGGGAAACTGTGGGAGGGAGGATCCAATGTCCCACACAGTGGCAAGAGACACTAACCTTACATCAGAGGAGAGGAGCTGGAAACCTCCCCCCACCCCAGTTCCTAAAAAACACCTAGCACTTTCCTTCCAGTTCCCTCAGCTTCTAATCCGCTAATCAACAGAAGGAAGAAAACACAAAGCTCAAGACACAGGAGGGAGAGGGCAGGGAGAGAAAACACAAGTATTCTTGTGCCAACATCCTGCAGACACAAACCTGGACTTCTCCAGAAATTAGGACAGGTCGGGTGTGGGGTATTAGGGAAGGAAAGAGAAGAGTTCCTGAGGCCTGAAAAAAGAGGTAAACACGTCACAGAACTACATGAGAGTTTCATTAGACTCTAACTAAAAACAGAGAGAGGTGTGATTACTATTTCCAGCCAGTTTCCCCATCACGATAGTCATGTAACAAACCAAGGCAATGTCGGTCTTGAGCCAGACTCACAGAGTCCCCTGGCCCTGGCCCCGGCCCTGGCCTCAGTACAGTGTCTCTGCATTGCTGCTCCGGGGCCGTTTGATCTTCTCGATATTTTTCAGGATCATGTCATGTAGAGTGACCTGGGAGAAGAGGCCAGGGAGTCACATTTGTTCCACCCCAACCTCCCAAAGAAACCAGATACCCCACAAAGCCCCAAGCAATGATATGCAGAATCCCCATCTCACTCACTGGAACCTCAATTCAGGGCGGCTGCTTCTCCTCTCTATACCCACACACCGGGGATTCCTGGGAAATTCCCAGGCCCCAGGTGTCTAATAACAACTAGCATTCATTGAGCACCTAACATAACCAACAATTGTACTGGGTCTTTTAATGTGTTATTTTACTTTACTTTTTTTTTTTTTTTGTCTTTTAATGTGTTACTTTACTTTTTTTTTTTTTAAGATTTATTTATTTGAGAGAGAGAGAGAGCACGCACACAGACACGCATGCACGGGAGTGAGGGAGGGGCAGAGGGAGAGAATCTCAAGCAGCCTCCCTGCTGAGCGTGGAGCCCGGCACAGGACTCAATCCCACTACATATGAGATCATGCCCTGAGCCGAAATCACAAGTTGGATGCTTAACCAACTGCACCACCCAGGCGCTCCTATTTCACTCATTTTTAAAAACCATCTTTGTAAAAAACAAAACAAAAAAATCCCCATCTTCATGCCATAGATACTCTAAGTTCTATCTTAATGATGTTCTAGCTTAGAGATGAGAAAACTGAAGTCTAAGGTTCAACAACTTGCCCAAGGCCACAGATTACAGGAAGAATTGGCTCTAAACCCGAGCCTGTCTGACTCTAATGTCTACATCTTCACACCTCTACTGCACCGCATCCCCTGCCGTCCAAACAGAAAGGGAGATCCCCAGCTACGCACCCACAATGAGCTCATAATTCTCACCACTCAATGGATGAGAATTTATCCTTTTATCCCACTCCCTCTCCCATCTCGAACCCCAGGAAGTGGCCAGGACTAACAGCCAGGGTGACTGAGGCCAGGGACCAAAGTTACTTACATATTGATTCCTTAGCTCTGATATAATGAGCCGAAGGCTGATATATTCTTTCTCATCAATCTCTGTCACGGTGCGGCGATAGTCCTCCTGAAAGGGGGACAGGGGAAAGGCTAGTCTCCGAGGCCGGCCTGTCCACAGGCAGCTCTGGCCAAGAAATGGCCACTCCTCCCTCTCCCTTCCACCCTCAGACCCCAAACCCTTACTTACCACATGGGGATATTTAGCTATTTTAGAAACCAATTTGGCTCTTGTAATATAATATCTGAAAGGAGAGATAAAAGGAGGAAGCTGCAGGAGACCCTGGACGGTGCTTGCCGCATCACCAGCCCCCAAGTCCTGGGCCAAGCCCAAGAAGCCCTACCTAGAAATCTGGTCCAGATAAGATGCAGCTTCACTCTCAACAGTTCTTAGTTCTGCAACTGTCTCCTCCTAAAAAAAAAAACAAGTGTTGAGGTCAAGTCACTTCCACGTCACCCGAAGAGCAGACCAAGAAAAACACACACAAAGCAGGTTGAAAAGGAGAATAAACCTTCCGGACCTTCCTGTCCAGTTTGTAATACAAGCATGTTACCTGAATGGAGACCCCGAAGTTGTTCCCATCTTCTATCCTGGGAATCAGGAGTTGTACCCACATTTTGACCTGAAGGGTGAGAGGACCAATATATACATATGAGGACCCTTGCCTTTTCTGCCAAATCCACGAAGTACACAATCCATGCTGCTAGGACCAGATGCCGGGAGCACGGGAGCCAAGACACTTCATGTGCCAACTCCTCTATCACCGCCATGCCTCCTGCCCCACATCCAACATTTTTCATAGTTTAAGCCAGGCTCTTTGGGGTCAGCCCATAGGTCACTAGTCCCTGCCTCACCGTATTGCATTTCTCAATCAGCAGCCGGATCTCAGGTTTCACTTTCTCAATAATGTCCACTAGCTGCTGGTTGCTTTTTAGCATCCCATTGGGCATCACGAACACCTTGGTTCCTGGAAGGGACATGAAGAAGGTCAAATGACTGGGGTGGAGGACAGGACATTAACACCCCCCACCTTTCTTTCTTCTTCCCCAGACCCATGAGATGCTATGACCTCTGCCTTTTATCTGTCACAATCCTATCTACAAACCATGACCCCACCAACAGAATCAAAGAGAGAAAATGCATGGATTAGCAAATGAGTGTCTAAAGTATGCCAAAAGTCTGAAGAACAAAGAAATTAAAATATGCTCTAAAGATTTAATGTACCAACTATTACTGAAGAAGAGAAAATAATGTGAAACTGGGACTTCTGTGAAAAACCTGAGATGTGTAGCCACCTCTAACCTCTCTCCCTTGGCAGTCCACACTAAGTCAAGCCCTCCCTGTTTATTGGGAAATTAGGTTTTGGGCGCTAAATAATGACCATGTTTGGAGAACTAAGGAATGCTAACTCTGGAAAAGCAAATCCGATCTTGTTTCCTGACCAGAGACTGCCAGATCAATCCTCCTGCTCAGAGCTGCAAGCCAGGGAGTAGGTGGGGTAAGGCTGGCTCTTACCTTGGAAGGCCTCTTCACACTCATCCAACCTTCGCTTCTTGTAAGTGGGCTAAGGATACAGAGACAGGAATTAGCCTGCTCCTGACACCCATAACCCCATCACAAGTTACCCTTCCAGCAAATCTAATCCCTTCTTTGGCCCCATAGGTTGTTTCAATTTATGCACAATTTACTAAGCACAGTCAGGGCTTTAAGGAAAGATTCTTCCCACAAAGCAACTTACACTCTAGTTGGGAAGACCAACCTTTCAACTAACACATTAAGCAATTAGGGGAGAGGAGTTGATACTATAAGTGAACAGTAAAAATGAACCATTCAGTGCAGGGTGAGGATAATTAAGGGAATATGTACAAATCTTCTGGTTCCACAAAGAAGCACAATATTCAATCAACAAACATGTATTTAGCACCTGCTATGTACCAGGTGCAGAACTAGGTGCTAGGGATACAAAGTTGATTAAGACAGTTTCTGCTTTCCAGAATTGCAAGCTCTATCAATGAGACAGTAACTAAGACAACAATACAGTGTTATCACTGTTGTTATAAAACGTGGACATATAACTGACAAGCACTAGGTGCTAAAGATATGGAGCAAAGACAGGGACTGCAGTTATATCGCAAGAACTGCTCATCCTGTAACAATACTCAAGACACAAACAGGTGAGAAAAATCTTGCTTAGAGCCACAGGGACAGACCAGACAACTTGAGGGAACCTGTAGCTATTAGTCCTATTTGGAACTTACTTTAAGACAGAGTAGCATTAGGTTATACACTTCATGCTATAAACGAAAATCAGGGTCTAAAAGTGGTATACTGGAATCATCATGTCATTAAGAGCCCTCGTTCCTAGATCCTAATACCACTGTTTCCTCTGTACACGTTCAAATTGACTAGGAAGTAGAGAACAGAGAATAGAGAACTACTGCTTCAGAATACAAAGAAAAATGCAGGACACTCACACCGTCCAGTCCATCATGGCTATTGGTGAGAAGAATGGGGTCAGGGACTGGGAGATTCATGTCTGAGTGGATCTGAGTTAGGTCATGGATGTTTAGGATTGGTTCCTGAAAGAGAGACACCCACCCCCAAAACAACATTAGTCTTTTCAAAATGAACAAAGAACTATTTCATTTGAAGGGCAAGAAATGAGAATATTTTACTGCACAAAACAAAATAGAATCGACACATGATTTCTCCCATTTGACAGAAAGACCAGAGCCAAAAAAACTGGGGAATTTGAAGAAAAGAAAAGGGTCTCTCACCTTCAAAAAACTATCAAGTTCTAACAACTTCTTTGGGAAAAAATTTGCCACCAAGTCTTCTGCCTAAAGATGAAGGAAAATACAGCTGAATTAATAACTGTGGGAAGGTCTCTCTCCACAAATCTCTTCTTTAGGAAATTCCCAACTATCAACCAATGCTTATTTTTCTATTTACTGCACTCACCTCACTTGTGATCCGCTCCCTGAAAGAATCAACCTAAAATTAACAAAGAGAACAATTCAGTAACAGCAAGTCAGCACCTGGCAACAGCGGTAAGGGCAGGATGGGAAAACCCAAATTCAGCTGTCTTCCCCTCACCTTGTAATTGTAATGAGAGGCTGAGAGGCCCCCAGACTGTAAGTACTTTATTTTTTTGAGGATCCATTTCTCCATCTCAGGAGAGGGAAGCGGGGCTTGAGGGTAGCACCCACCTGTCTTCCCTCCCACCCTCCCTCCCCGTATCTGAAGCTGTCTGAATTTGAGAGCAAACAAAAGGTAGGTAGACAGGCGAGATGTGAGCTCACAAACGTGCCAAGCCCCCATCCAGACCTAGCCTTTGATACCAGGCAGGCCTGACGCCAAGGGTAGGGGTACAGCAGCAGTAGCATCCAGAGGCGGGGACGTTGCCGGGCTGGGGGACTTCCAGCTGTCACTGGCCTAAAGTGCTGAGTCCACCACGTGTCCGCGGAGGTCTCCCCGGGACTCTCCACCACCAGACGCGGTTCAGAAGGCCACCCTATTATTATCCTCTCCCCCGATGCCGTCTCTGGGAGTGGGGGGCTGGGCTGAGCTGAGCGGAAGCTCAGAGCTGGTGTCCCCAGGGAGACAAAGACGCCACGGGGAGTGGGGAGCCGGTCAGACTGCTCGGGGATCGAAGCGAGGGGTTAGGAGGCCCGGACCGGTGCCGCTACCTTGAGCTTCACTTCCTGATCCACCTTCAGCAACGAGGCCATGGCCGGGCCGGGCCGTGTCCGCTCCACTGGAGACCGGAGGCGCTGTGGGCTCCGGGGAGGGGGTCAGAGGGACGGGAAGAATCTCGGCTGTTCTAGGGACGCGGCCGCCCTCGCTGGCTCACTCACTGCTCGCTCGCTCGCTCCCTCCCTCCGTGCCGTCCGCCCGCCCGCCTGCTGCCTGCTGCCTGCTGCCTGCTCGCTCTCTCGCTCGCCCTCCCGGCTTTCGCCGCTCACGCCGGAAGTTACGTCACAGCCAATCGCCGGGACTCCGGAGAGGCGCACGTGCCTTGCGCAGCCGCGCTGGGGTCCAGCACTGGGCGCTCGGGACCGGACTCGTTATTTCCCGGCTTCCTGTGCCGGGTAAGGGTGAAGTAGGATGGAGGGCGGCAGAGGGTGGTTTGCTGAAAACTGAGCATTGGAGAGACTCGAGTACTATTTGACATTCTGTTAGCTCGGCGCTCACCCTCGCCAGAGGGACCCTCTGAACCGCTGCAGCATCA
Organism: Leptonychotes weddellii; assembly: GCF_054177405.1. NCBI lineage: Eukaryota > Metazoa > Chordata > Mammalia > Carnivora > Phocidae > Leptonychotes > Leptonychotes weddellii. Next base: position 17,674,128 of record NC_138383.1, read on the forward strand.
AGGACCGGACGGACCACGCCGTCGCGCCCCAGTGACGTCGGCCCGAGGAAGCCGGCGGGCCGGGCGTGGGGCTCGGGGGTTTCTAGTCTGTGATTCTTGCTGCCTCCTCCCGTCGCCCGAAGCTCTGGTGTTGGGCTGGAGCCAAATAGAAGTCAAGTTCTGTTGTACCAGGCTTCCCCACCTTTCTCCGCCACTATTTCTCATACACTTGGAGACCTCAGAGATCAGCTGCCTGATGGGCAAATTGACACCCAGAGTTGGGCATTGCTTGTCCAAGGCTACATAGTGTTTCCAGTAAACCTGGACCAGAACCCAGATCTCCTGACTTCCAGGACAATGCCGTATCTATTTTCCTAATAAGAGGCAGAGACCATAGTCAGTCGTTAAGCCTCTGCCTTCGGCTCAGGTCATGATTCCAGGGTCCTCGGATCGAGCCCCGCATCGGGCTCCCTGCTCGGCAGGAAGCCTGCTTCTCCTTCTCCCACTCCCCCTGCTTGTGTTCCTTCTCTAGCTGTCTCTCTCTCTGTCAAATAAATAAATAAAATCTTAAAAAAAAAAAAAAAAAAAGAGGCAGAGACCATAGCTCTTCACTCATCCATTCATTCGGTTTGTCTCTTAACATTGGTTATTTTTCGCAATAAAATGGGGGCAGGACACTGTACTAGGCCCTGGGACAGCATTGTCCCAGAGCCCAGAAATACGCGAGGCACTTATATGAGTGAAAATTATCTAGTAGCCACATTAAAATGTAAAACACGTGAAAATAATTTTAATCATAGATTTAACCGTTTATCCAAATATTATCATTTCAACATGTAATCAATATAAAAATATGAATGAGATCTTACATATTCTTTGCTCATGCCAAGTCTTTGAAATCCAGTATGAATTTCACACTGACTGTACATCTCAATTCAGAGGTTTCACATATGACTAGTGACTCCTGTATTGAAAAGCACATCTCAGGGAAGTCAAAGGTAAACAGGACTCAAGTTCTTTGGCCTCCTGGGTCCTAATACTGGGGAAAGACATCAGAAAATAACCTGACAACATAATTGCAAAATTTGATAAATGTTTGGAAAGAAATGACTGATGTAGAGAACACCAGGGGTCTATTTTAGATAGAATGGCCAGGGCCAGTCTCTCAGATGAGGTGATGAGCTAGGATATAAAGGGGGGGGGGGGCGCCGGGGTGGCTCAGTTGGTTAAGCGACTGCTTTCGGCTCAGGTCATGAGCTCGGGGTCCTGGGATCAAGCCCCGCATTAGGCTCCCTGCCCCGCGGGAAGCCTGCTTCTCCCTCTCCCACTCCCCCTGCTTGTGTTCCCTCTCTCGCTGTATCTCTCTCTGTCAAATAAATAAATAAAATCTTTAAAAAATAATAAAAAATAAAGGATATAAAGGGGTTAGCATGGGAAGAGTGAGGGGAAGAGCCTCCAAAAGGACAAGGTGAGGCACAGGCAAACACCCTGGGGAAGGAAAGAGGTTGTCCTGTTGAAGAAATTGAAAGACTAGTTAGTGAGTGGGGGATGGGAGTGGGGTGGGGAGGGTTGTTGGGAAACAATTTGGATTAAGTACGAAGGCAGGTTGTCTGATTTACATTTTGGGGTCATTCTTGCTGCTCAGCATTTATCCTGGGTGGGCCTCTGCGTTAAGCACAAGGGAAATGGTGGGAATGCACAGTTAAATGAAGTGCCATTGACTATGGCCTTTGGAATCAGAGACACCTCGGTTCAAATCCTACCTCAGCTCCTTACTGTGATATTTTGGGGAAATGACTGAAATGCTGGGTCTCAATTCCCTCATCTGTGAGAAGGAATTTTATTATAAATAAATAATATGTAATTCTGTGGGGTGTTTGTGAATATTGGAAATCATACATATGTAAAAGAACTAACACAGTTAGTGTGTGGACACAGGCAGGGACCAGACAAATAGAAGCCATTGTCAATTAAGCTAACTGTTAGTGCTTAGCATGAAGAGGTTAGTCCTTAAACTATGTAATTATTGTCATCGCTGCTTCCAAACTCCAGGTCCTTTTCCATTTCTTCAAGACTATATGCAACATAGCCCATACTACCCATCTTGCTTATTAATGTCTACTAGTTTTCTCTCTTTTACCTCTGCTTTCTGATAACACTTGTACCTAGTAACTTTTGAACTCTTATCTGGAACTTAACTTCAGGAATGCTTTCCCAAATTAACTTCATGCTATCTTAAGTATGAAATTACCCTGCATTTCGGGGCACCTGGGTGGCTCAAGTCGTTAAGTGTCTGCCTTCGGCTCAGGTCATGATCCCAGGGTCCTGGGATCGAGCTCCGCATCGGGCTCTCTGCTCGGTGGGAAGCCTGCTTCTCCCTCTCCCTCTGCCCCTGCTTGTGTTCCCTCTCTCGCTGTGTCTCTCTCTGTCAAATAAATAAAATCTTTAAAAAAAAAAAAAAGAAATTACCCCGCATTTCTTTCAGAATTAATAACTTTAAGTTGAAAACTTAATATGTTTGTGTTTGTTGAAATATGGCTTTGTTCTCAAATAATTGTGTTTTGTCTTAAGGTAAGTTGTAAGAAGACGGATACCCATTCGTTCTTTATTTCCCTTCCTAATTCCCTATCCAAATGTTTTATATAATACTCCACTCATTTATTCATTTATTCAGTGAACAGTTGTTGAGGGCCACTACATTTAACAAACTCTATTCATTTCTGGTCCTTGTGAATCAAATGTGATTACTGATGACTGGTACCACTTTAAATTCATGTCCACAAATCTCAAATGGGTGCACAACACTGCCGAAGAGCCTACTACATGCTCTTGACAAGTGTACTCTCCTACACTCCAAATGAGTGTTATGCTTTCTCATTTCCCTAATCCTCGACTATCCCTCCCCCACCACATCCAATTTATGATTTTGGGTCATTCTTCATTGAGAAAACAGAAGCAAATGAGAACTTCCTCTCCCCACCAAATTTGCCAGCCTGCAAGTACTTTCTGCCCTTCCTCCACTTTCATTGACGGAAAGATCCCTGTTCCCATCAAAAACCAACTCTTTGTGCATTGGGTCCCATACGCTTCACTTTCTCTAGGTCTGTGCTCCTGTGATTATCCATTTTTCCCCTATATTACATTTATCCCTCTCTACTGGATCATTTCCAAACATGACAAATTTCTCCCATCTTGAGAAAAATGGACCCAGATTCCTCTGTAGCTATCACTCCATTTCTGTGCTCTTCTCCATGCCAAGATTTCTTGAATGATATTATTGTCTCTTACCCTACTTCATCTCCCACTCATTCCAATCCACTCCACTCAGGCTCTCCCACCCCATGTTCTCATTGAGATAGTTCTTGTTAGTTTACCAATTACTGCCATACTGATAGTCACCTCTTCATCTTGAATTTCTTGGTGGTATACATTAATCACTCCACCTTGTAAAAAAAATTTTTAAAGATTTCATTTATTTATTTAGAGAGTGCGTGAGCAGGGGAGGGCCAGAGGGAGAGGGAGAGAGACGATCTCAAACCGACTCACCACTGAACGCGGAGCCCGACACGGGGCTTGATCTCATAACCCTGAGATCATGACCAAAAAATCAGAGGTCAGAATCAAGAGTTGGACACTCAACTGACTGAGCCTGCCAGGCATCCCTAACTACTTCACCTTTTAAAACATATATGGCGGGGGGCGCCTGGGTGGCTCGGTTGGTTAAGCGGCTGCCTTCAGCTCAGGTCATGATCCCAGGGTCCTGGGATCGAGCCCCGCATCAGGCTCCCTGCTTGGTGGGAAGCCTGTTTCTCCTTCTCCCACTCCCCCTACTTGTGTTCTTTCTCTAGCTGTCTCTCTCTCTCTGTCAGTTAAATAAATAAATAAAATCTTTATTAAAAAACAAAAAACATATGTGGCAGGGCACCTGGGTGGCTCAGTCAGTTGGGCGTCTGCCTTTGACTCAAGGCATGATCCCGAACTCCTGAGATGGAGCCCCATGTCAGGCTCCCTGCTCAGCAGGGAGTCTGCTTCTCCCTCTGCCCTTCATCCCACTCGTGCTCTCTCTCTCTCTCTCTCAAATAAATAAATAAAATCTTTAAAAAAAACACATATGGCAAACTGTTCTTCCAACATTCCTCCAAACTCACCGGTGACCTATTTCCTTTGCTGGTTCTTCCTCTACTGCTCACTTCCTAATGGTGGCATGCTCCAGGGCTTAGTCCTACATCCTTAAGTCTTCTCCACTTACACTTTCTCCCTAAGAGGTATTACCCATGTTCATAGCTATGAATACCATCTGTATGCTGAATGATTCTAAATTTGTATCTCCAGTCCTGACATCTTCACTGAGCTCCAATTGTCTATTTGACATTCCTACTTGGGTAGCAAATAGGCATCTCAAGCTTGATGTGGCCAAACCAGGATTCTTGATTCTTCCATACAGCTGTTTTTTTCCTGCTCTTCCCCATCTCAGTAACAGACAACTATCCACTTAGTTTTCCAAACCAAACATTGAACTGTCAACCTTGATTCCTCTCTATCCCACAGCTCCCCACATCTAATTCATCAGCAGGTCCTGTTAGCTTTACCTGTATAATGCATCCTGTATGAGTATGCTTTTCTCCATCTCCTCACTTGTTTTTAAAAAGATTTTTTATTTTTATTTTTTTGAGAGAGAGAGCATGAGCAGGGAGGAGAGGGAGAAGGGGGGAGAGGGAGAAGGGAGCCCAATGTGGGGCTTAATCCCAGGACCCTGGGATCATGACCTGAACCGACGGCAGGCGCTTAACCAACTGAGCCACCCAGGTGCTCCTCCATCTCCTCACTTGCTATCCTAGTTGAAGCCACTGTCACCCTTTACTAGGACTATTACCATAGACTCCTATTTGGTCTCTCCATTTTCACTCTTGCTGCCACCCTCCACTACCATATTCTATTCTCTACTCAGCACCCAAATTATCTTTTAATATGTCATCCACGGTTATGGCAGTATCTACTAAAGCTGAGTAAGTTTATGTATTTTAAAATATTTTAATATTATGTAACCATATATATACACATAGATGTACATACATGTATGTACGTATACATATATACATGTAAATATATATTTAATACACAAATAAATATATATGTATTTCTGGGTCATATTCCCAACTCTAGGAATATACCTAACAGAAATGCATAAATATATTCACCAAAATACATGACTAAAAATGTTCATAGCAAAGCTATTTACAATAGCGCCAACCAGAAACTACCCAAATGTCTCTCAACAGTAGGACAGATAACTAAATTTTAATGTATTCACACAGTGGAATACTGCACAGTATTGAAAATGAATGACCTAAAACTACACACAAGACAAATGCACCTACAAACATAATATTGAGTAAAAGAAACCAGAAACGAGTACATACTGTATGATCCCATTTACACAAAGTTCAAAACAGTCAAAACTAATCTATGGTGTTAGAATTGAGGATATCGTTTTCCCTTGGGGTGAGTAGTGACTGGAAGGGGACACGGGCGAAGGGAATTGGGTCCTGGTTACATGGGTGTGTTCATTTGTGAGCTGTACATTTAGGATTTTTGTCCTTTTCTATTTGTATTTTATAATTCAGTAAACAGTTTTTGTTTTTTTTTTTTTTAAAGTAAGCCAGATCAACAAGACAGGAGGAAGATGGCAGCAGAGTAGGAGGACCCTGGATTCGTCTCATCCCAGGAACACAACTAGATAAGTATCATTTCACTCATATGTGGAATTTAAGAAACAAAACAAACAAGCAAAGGGGGAAAAAAAGAGAGAGGGGAAGACAAGCCAAGAAACAGACTCTTAACTATAGAGAACAAACTGATGGTTACCAGAGGGGAGGTGGGTGAAGGGATGGGTGAAATAGATGATGGGGATTAGGGATGTACTTGTTGTGATGAGTGTCAGGTGATGTATAGGAGTGTTGAATCACTATATTGTACACCTGAAACTAATATTACACTGTATGTTAACCAACTGGAATTTAAATGAAAACTTTTAAAAATAAATAAATAAATAATAAGCCAGATCATGTCTTTTCCCTGCTTATCACCCTCAATGGTTTGCCAGCTGACAGAGAGCCTCCTGAATCTCCCAGTGAAGTAACTCCACCTACCCTTGCCCCTACTTATTCTCTATCAGATCATCCTCTTTTATTTTCCTCATCATACCTATTACATTGGTTATATTGGTTTGATGACAAACTGGGTGGCTTAGAACGAGAGAAAGGAATTCTCTTACAGTTCTGGGGACTAGAAGTCTGAACTCAAAGTGTCGGCAGGATGTGTTCCCTCTAAAGGTGCTGGGAAAGAACCTGCTCCAGGCCTATCTCCTGGCTCCCGGGAGCCTCAAGTGTCCCTTGGCTTGGAGACAATCATCTCCCCGTGTCTCTTCACGCGTCTTCCCTCTGTCCGCGTGCATCTTTGTATCCAGATTGCCCCTTTTTATTTATTTATTTTTGTTTTTTTAAAGATTTTATTTATTTATTTGACAGAGAGATACCCAGCGAGAGAGGGAATGCAAGCAGGGGGAGTGGGAGAAGGAGAAGCAGGCTTTCCGCCAAGCAGGGAGCCTGATGCGGGGTTCGCTCCTAGGACCCTGGGACCATGACCTGAGCTGAAGGCAGACGCTTAATGACTGAGCCACCCAAGCGCCCTATAGATTGCCCCTTTTTAGAAGGATACCTGTGGAACTGGATTAGGGCCCACCCTAAAGACCTCATTGATTTGATCATCAGCAATGGCCCTATTTCCAAATAAGGCCACATTCACAGGTACTGGAGGTCAGGACTTCAACATATTTTGTGGGGGCACAATTCAGCCCCTAATACCTACCATTATCTGATCATCTTATTTGTTTACTAGTTTATTGTCAAATTCTCTCCTCTAGAGTATAAACTATTCATATAGTTCGCCAGTGCATCCTCCCAGACGTAGAAGAGTGACTAGCACATGGTAGGTCCTCAATAAATATTTGTTGAATCGATGACTTAGGGTATTTTGTCCATTACTGACAATTCTTCAAACACTCTGCATGCTTATTGTCATTTATCCTCCAAGCAGCAGGGCACACAGAATTTACTATGTGCCAGGCGTTGCTCTTTGTGCTTCATATTATTAGCTCATTTAATCATCACACTACCCTATGTGACATATACTATTATTCTCATTTTATAAATAAGGAAACAAGGCACAGACTTGTATGAATGACAAAGATAGGTTTTTGAACCCAGGCAATCTAGACCTCTAAACCCTCAGTTGTAATCTCTATATGCTCTACTCTTTAGAAGCTTGTTACATCTATACGCCTTTCTGAGATGGTGTTAGCGGCAGCCAGGCAGGAAGAAATGTGGGACTATGAACCGGCCACACCAGGTCAAGGTGAGAATTCTTTGGGGATGATTCCACTCACCTCCTCCAGGGTGAGGGGTGGGGGTCTCATGCTGAAAGATCCATGAGGAAGAAGGGTGTAATCTCTAATTAGTTAGCAATACCGGGAGAAGACCAATCTGGTTCCACATAATACATCTAATACCAGTTATAGGAAGATCACATACATTTAAAATAATAGGAACGGTATTTCTGGAAGTGGGAACAACTTTCTTTTTTTAAATTTAATTTAGGGGCACCTGGGTGGCTCAGTCAGTTAAGTGTCCACCTCTTGATTTCAGCTCCAGTCACGATCTCAGGGTTGTGGGATCAAGCCCCACGTCAGGCTCCATGATCAGCGGGGAGTCTGCTGGTCCCTCTCCGTCTGCTCCTCCCCCTGCTCCAGCTCGTGCTCTCTCTCTCCCTCTCTCTCTCAAATAAGTAAATAAAATCTTTTAAAAATTTTAATTTCATTATAATATTTATTTATTCTGTGGAAACAACTTTCTAAGCAACATAAGTCACCAAGAAAAAAAGCAGATTTGACTTTGTAAAAATGCAAACCTTTTGCACACCTGGAAAACACCTTTATTAAATAGAATGCACACCAATTGGTGAAAAATGTTAAGAAAAACATTAAGAACCTAGGAGATCGGGGCCCCTGGATGACTCAGTCGTTAGGCATCTGCCTTCGGCTCAGGTCATGATCCCAGTGTCCTAGGATCAAGCCCCGCATCGGGCTTCCTGCTCAGAGGGGGGCCTGCTTCTCCTCTCCCACTCCCCCTGCTTGTGTTCCCTCTCTCGCTGAGTCTCTCTCTGTCAAATAAATAAATGAAATCTTAAAAAAAAAACAAAAAACCTAGAAGATAAATGAGCAAAGGATGCAAACAGAAAATTCCAAAAAAGAGAAACTACAGCAAGCCAATATGTACAAGTAACCAATGATGCCAATGAAAATAACAGGGAAGTGCCATTTTGGGGGGCCCTTATTCCTCAGATATATGATATCTAATACTGGTCAGGTCATCATGAAACAGGCTCTCTCATACACTGCTGGAGGCAGAATATAATTATGTGCAACCATTTTCTAAAGAAATTGCTAATGTTAGTCAGCAGACATGAAATAGCCATGCTCTTTTAATTCAGTAATTCCAGTTGTGAGACCCTAACACAGGAAGCAGTCAGCTCTTCATTGCTGCATTATTGTAATCACCAAAACTGGAAACAATGGAAATTTCCAGCAAAGAAGAAATACATTAAGGTCACTCATTTGATGTACATAATACAGCCATGAGAATAACAATTACAAAAATTGTGTAGCAAAAGAAAAAATAATATGTAATATTAAATTTTAAAAGGATACAAAAATTACATACAGATTATAAGTACAAATACAACTGGGTTAAAGTACACAGGAAAAACACATCTTAATGGAAAACATAAACATTGTAGTGTGGTGAGATTATGGGTAACTTTATGACACCATCCCCTAACTTCCTGTATTTGTTATATTATGTTCATATAAAGGTTTGATTTTGTTGTAAATGAATTGTAAGCTTATTGTGAAAAAAATCCAGCAGTACAAACTTGTTTTAAGTAGAAGAAAAAGTCTCTGTCCCATTGTCCACATAACACATGTCATATCAAATGTCATGTTATTTTTTATACAAATAAAATCATACCATGTATACTGCTTATAATTTTTATTTCAATTGACACTTCTTGTCTCAATTCATGGAAAAACCTCTTCACTTCTTTGCCCTTCACACCTTTGCCCTTCTTCAGACTATTCTCAAAGTGGCCAAATTAACCAAATAAAAAGCAATTTTACTTTATTCTTTTTAATGGCTGCATAGTATTCTGCTGAATGAATTAATACCATAATTTATTTAAACAATCCTCTATAAGTGAAGGACATTTAGCAGTGAACATTCTTGTACGTATATATTTGTGCACTTGTAGATCTATTAGGAAAATTCCTAGAAAGAAATTTTATGAGTCAAAGAATGTGAATACTTAAAAATTTAATAGACATTTGCAAATTGACCTCTGAACAGATTATACTAATTTACACTCCCAGCCAATGGCATTCTAGAATTTCGTGAATGCTCATCATCACTTTATCAACTGGTTTAGCCTTTACCAATCTCATAAATCAGCACTCAAGTTTACCTTCTGTTGACTTAATTACAAATGAAATGAAACATCTATTTCTTTATCAATCATTTGTTGTTCTGCGGGCTCACTTTTTCATATTTTTTGCCCATTTCATGACTGGTCTTTTGGTGTTTTTTTGAATAAAGCTCTGTATTTTGATTGAATAGAGCTCTGTATATTGAGGAAACTAACCTGTCTTATGAGCTTCAACTATTTTCTACATTTTTCTTTTGTAAGTTTTTTTTTACAGTGTCATTGATGGTTTAGAAAGCTTTAATTTCTAAGGAGTAAAATTCCATATTTTCCTCTTTGGTTTCTGATTTTCATGTCATACTTAGACCTTCTCCACTACAAGATTATAAAAAATATTCACTGATGCTTTCAGCTAGTACCTTTAACCATTGTGGGTTTTTTTTTTTTTTTTAAAGATTTTATTTATCTATTTGACAGAGACGGAGATAGCGACAGCAGGAACACAAGCAGGGGGAGTGGGAGAGGGAGAAGCAGGCTTCCCGCCGAGCAGGGAGCCCGATGCGGGGCTCGATCCCAGGACCCTGGGATCATGACCTGAGCCGAAGGCAGACGCTTAACGACTGAGCCACCCAGGCGCCCCTAACCATTGTATTTTTGATGCTTAAATTTGTGACCAACTTGGAGCCTCTTTTGGCATAAACAGGGAGGTAGAGATTTAGCTCTCTGCTATCTACATGACTCTTTGGCTCCAATCATTACTTATTAAGTAGCTCATTTCCCCACTGATTTGAAATACTAGCTTCTACCACATACTAAATCCCCTGTAAACTTGGTCTATTTTTGAACTATATTATGGTCCATTGATTGTGGTCTATTCCTGCACCAAGACAAAAATGTTTTAGTTTTATAATTTTAATAACTGAATATTTGATATCTGAAGCGCTTGATTTTTCCTAATTAATAACTGAAATTTTATATCTTTTTAAAAGATTTTATTTATTTATTTGAGAGCGCGAGAGAGAAAGCACAGAGGGAGAGTGTGAGGGAGAAGCAGGCTCCCCGCCGAGCAGAGAGCCCGATGCGGGACTGGATCCCAGGACCCTGGGATCACGACCTGAGCCGAAGGCAGATGCTTAAACGACTGAGCCACCCAGGTGCCCTGTAACTGAAATTTGAAAATACACAATAAAACACGATAAAATTTACCTCCTCACCTTCCCCTCCAAGTGTGTCTCCCACTCTTTCAGGGGCATTTGAAAGAAGCCCAGCTCCCCCAAGAGGAAACTTTTAAAACTGATACTGCAAGAAGAATTAAAGTGGTTCCGCTCAGAAGTAACAAATCTAAAGAAAAGTCACAGAATTACAGATCGGGTGAGGCTCCTCATTCTTTTCCAACTCGGTCCTTGCATCTCCCCTGGCTACCATTGCCCACCGGCCCATGCCTGCCGCACTTCCCAGCTCAGCCTCTAGGTGGCGCGGCGGGGCCCGTAAGCGAGTAGACCGGGACCGACCTCCCGAGCGACAGCAAGACGGTCATGACGTCACGTCCCGTCCGGGCGGAAGTCCTCTGCTGGCCGACCGGGAAGTAACAGAAGACTGGGCGATGGCAGCTCTGGAGGCCTCGTTCCGGGGCAGACCCGATGCCACGGTGCCCCCGCGGTAGACCGGACCAGGGTGGCGGGCTCCGGGTCCCGAGGTGACGAGCGTCGGGGGCTGAACCGGGGCTTTAGAAGGGAACCTGGGAACCCTGACAGCCCCTGTCGAAGCCGCTCCCTGACTCTGGGCTGGTAAACTGCCTTTGCCAGGGCTGCCCCGGAAACGGGTCCGCCTGGTGTCCGACCGCTCCTACAGGGAACGGCGTGGGGGAGGATTTGCCCCGTTCACTGTACCAGCAAGGCAGGTGGTAGCCCCGGACCTAGGGTTCAAGGGCTCTGATTCAACCTAACATCGCCTCTTCTCTACCACGCCAGGGATGGAGGGGTCTAAAACCTCCAGCAGCACCATGCAGGTGAGCTTCGTGTGCCAGCGTTGCAGTCAGCCTCTGAAACTGGACACGAGCTTCAAGATCCTGGATCGTGTCACCATCCAGGAGCTCACAGGTCAGGGAGACCCTTGGAAAGAGGGTGGTCAAGATCGTGGAAAGTGGGCAATTTTGGAGATGTATGTCTTAAGGTGGCTATCTTTGTAATCTGCCACAAACTTGCTGTGAACCTAGGAAAGTCATTTCATCTCTAGGCTCCCTGTTTTGTCATCGGGAGCATGAAGGAGTTCTGACATTGTGCTTCTGAGAACTTCCTATTTTAAGGAAATGTCCTTAGTTTTCTACTCTTGCTGTTTCAGAGTAAAGGAATATGTATATATAATAATAAACAGTATTTGATGAGGGCTTATCATGTAGCAAGTGCATTACATGCATTACATCATTTATCCTTGCAACAACCCCAATGGAAGAGTACAGTCATCATTTTACAGATGAGGGATTGAGGCTCAGAGAGGTTAAGTGACTTATCCAGTGGCCAACAGCAGGTAAATGGAGGAACAGAGTCTAAAAATCCCAAGAAGTGAGATGAAGTTAGAGACAAAAGAAAGAAAAGACTGAATAGGTAGTTTAAGCTCTAGGGTCCAGAGTCAGCCTGCTTGGATTTAAATCGTAAGTGTCGCCCCAGGCGCCTGATGGATAAGGCCTTGGCCTCCTAAATCGTAAGTGTCATTTACTAGCTGAACGGCTTTTTGCAAGTTACTTTACTTTCTTTTTTTTTTTTTTTAAGATTTTATTTATTTATTTGACAGAGAGATAGAGAGAGAACACAAGTAGGCAGAGGGAGAGGGAGAAGCAGGCTCCCCGCAGAGCAGGGAGCCCGATGCGGGACTTGATCCCAGGACCCGGGGATCATGACCTGAGCCGAAGGCAGCCGCTTAACCGACTGAGCCACCCAGGCGCCCATGTTACTTTACTTTCTAAGCCCGGGTTTCTTGGTTTCTTTATCTGTAAAAGGTAAAACGACCTCAGGGTAGTTGTAACGATCAAATATGATGAAGAACATAAGTACTTAGGGATATGCTGGGCAAATAGTACTCAAGTGTTAGCTATTATCATTGCTACCAACTTCTCTTTTTGAGTGGAATTAACTCTTTAATATGTTTTTAACCTTTTATTACAGAAAATTTCAATCATATAGTCAAGGGAATAGCATAACGAGCTCCCTCATATCCATCACCCAGCTTCAACCATAAGCCACATTCTGCCATTCTTGTGCTCTCTGTATCTGCCTTTGACTCAGGTCATGATCCCAGGGTCCTGGGATTGAGCCCCACATTGGGCTCCCTGCTCTGCAGGAAGCCTGCTTCTCCCTCTCCCACTTCTCCTGCTTGTGTTCCCTCTCGTGCTGTCTCTCTCTCTGTCAAATAAATAAATAAAATTAAATTAAAAAAACCACAATCATGATACTACAGTGGAAAAATTTAACAATTCCTTAATCTGATTTAATGGGGGTAAGGGGAGGAAGACAAAAGATTTATCTATGTGCAAATGGTACTTTAAGAAAAAGGTGGAGGTGGGAGTGGTGATGAGGATTTTTTTTGTTTTCCCATACTTTCATAGACACTCCAGCTTTTTTTTTTTTTAAGGTTTTATTTATTTGACAGAGAGAGCACAAGTAGGCAGAGCGGCAGGCAGAGGCAGAGGGAGAAGCAGACTCCCCGCTGAGCAGGGAGCCTGACGC
>NC_138383.1:17687859-17715891 GCF_054177405.1 Leptonychotes weddellii
TGACCTGAGCCGAAGGCAGATGCTTAACAACTGAGCCACCCAGGCGCCCCTCACTGGTGATCTTGACCTGAGAGAGCCCTCTGTCCAGAGGAGGAGATCCAGTGTCCACACTAACTAAAGTTGGGGAAGTGATGGACAGAGAAAAAAGTTACTTTTTTCGAAGTCGTGAATGAGTTCCCTTGGAAATGGTGTATGCTAACTATAGAGGACAGTTATATGCACAGAAGTGAAGTTCTGGAAGTTCAATTACCGTCATTTCACAGAAGAAGCCACTCTTAACCCCCTCACCTCACTTTTGTAAAAGATCAGAAATACAAGAGGCGCATGGCCTTGGTTTAGGAGAGTCCTGTTTTCCTCTGCCCTTTGCATATGGGCAGCTAGAATTTGAGACCTTTCTGTCCCCTGCAGACAGAACAGCTAGGGCCTGTATGTTCCTTTGAATGGGATCTGTGCCAAATGGAAAGGATGCTGTAACTAGGTCTCACCAAAACCACCAGACTAAATTGTTATGAGGGATGGTGAGAGAGAAATTTCAGCCCCAAACCAACAGCCTTCAATGGCCACCTTGCTGCTCATAGGTATCAGAGGGAGTACAGTGAATTTAAGCGACAACAGCTGGAGCTGGACGATGAGCTGAAGAGTGTGGAAAACCAGATGCGTTATGCCCAGATGCAGCTGGACAAGCTGAAGAAAACTAATGTCTTCAATGCGACCTTCCACATCTGGTAATGCGGGCTGGAGGGTGAGGAGGGCCTGGGGAGCACGGCACACCTGCACCTTAGCTGCTGACCACTAGGCCGAGGTGGCCGCCTCCCACGAAATCAGACTGTACACGGTCGCCCCGTCCAGGCTGCTTTTGTTCCCTGTGATGGGATAGGCACCTCTGGGGGTTGGAATTCTAGAGCTTGGTGACATCCACTCCCCCAAGAAAAAGGAAAAGATCTGAGCCCTCCAGTCCCACGAAAACCTTGTCATCTGCCTGGGTGCTGCCCCTAGGATCACTGATGTATTTATTCGGCATTTTGTCCATTTAACTAGTATTGCTGAGCATCTCGTACATGGCAGGCAGCGTGTTAAGCACCAGAAGGGCAACAGCACACAACATGTGTTCTACCTTCTAGTTGCTTAGAATCGCGTGGAAGGGATGGGTATGTGATAGGCTGTTGTAATGCGACGTGGTAACTGTGAACCTCAGGGGGGCTCTGGGGCCACATAAAGGCACTTGGCTCAGTTTGGGAAGGCCACATGGAAAGTTTGCCCCAGGGGAGGTTGATGTTGAAGCTGAGACATGAAGTGGAAGTCTGCAGGGGGGGTTGTTCCTGGTAGAGGAACGTCATGTGCAAAGAAACAGAGGAACGTGGGAATGATGAGTCCAGAGACCTGAAAGGAGCTTATTGTGACTGGAGATTGAGTGTAAAGGGGAGAGTGACAGGATATGAAACTGGAGAGTGACCAGTTCCCCCGGGAGCTCGTAGGCCTCATGAAGGGATTTGGGCTTCATCCAAAGGGCAGTGGAAACCACTAAAGCATTTTAGGCAGAGAGCTGACATAATTAGCATTTGCGTTTGTGAATGATCCCTTCACCTGCGGAGTGGGAAGTGTTGGGGGGAGGAGGGCAGTGCCAGTGGTAAGACTTGTCCTAGGACTCTAAGCAGGAAAAGATAGAGCAGCAGCATTGCGCTTGGAAAGAAGTAGATTGAAGAGATTTAGGAAGTCCAATCAAGAGAGCTTGGTGGTTTTTGAGGGGAGGGAGCAGAGAGAAAGCATTCAAGAATGATGTCCCCGTTTCTACTTTGGCATCTGAGCACAAGGAGAGAGATGACAACTTGGGTTTGGACATGTATTTAAAGTGCCAAGTAGAGGGGCACCTGGCTGGCTCAGTCGGTAGAGCATGCGACTCTTGATCCTGGGGTCGTGAGTCCAAGCCCCACGTTGGGCATAGAGCTTACTTAAATAAGTAAATAAAGTGCCAAGTAGAGCTTAGGTATATGAATGTGGAGATGAGGAGAGAGATTTATGTGAGGGTTTAGGTGCGAGCAGGAAGTCTCAAGTTGCTGAGTGTTAAGGTCTCCCTGTATTTCCCCCCACCCTCCTGCCTTCCTCCAGGCACAGTGGACAGTTCGGCACAATCAATAACTTCCGACTGGGTCGCCTGCCCAGTGTTCCCGTGGAATGGAATGAGATCAATGCTGCCTGGGGTCAAACGGTGTTGCTGCTCCATGCCCTGGCCAATAAGATGGGTCTGAAATTTCAGAGGTAAGAAATGCCCCCCTTTCTTGGGGTGTGGCGTGTCCTTGATATAATCTGTTATCTCCAGCTTGGTACTCTGCAGTGGCAGGAGCCCTTGCTCCCAACACACTGAGAGTTTTCTGTCTGTGGAGACTCTTCTTCTGATTCTCCCCCTGACGACAGGACTCTTTCCACTCATCGAGCAGCCTTTGGACTGCACGACCCGAGCTGTGGTCCCCAGCCCAGCGTCTCTAGAACCTTGGTGGTTCCTCAAGCTGTTTTCAGCTTTTGTTTTTTTCAGCCTAAACAAAACCTACACGTACCAATGAAAGGCCCCCAGACGATTATGTAATAAATGTAGTTTGTTCGGTAAACAACATCTTTTAAACACAGAGTCTATGGGGAGATGAGAGAGAGGGGTGGGAATAATAAAAGTAGTCCTTGGGTAGGATGAAGCCTGAAAATCACTGGGTTATAACATTCCAGTAATCACTTTAGCAGGAGTCCTATATCCATCTCCACGTGCATCTCCATTTTAGGTACCGACTTGTTCCCTATGGAAACCATTCGTATCTGGAGTCTCTGACAGACAAATCTAAGGTATTCCGGGAAGCCCCATTTTCAGTGCAATGCAGAATCCTTGTACCTCCTGACGGAATGGTTTACTTTTTTTTTTTTTTAAGATTTTATTTATTTATTTGATAGAGAGAGACATAGCGAGAGCAGGAACACAAGCAGGGGGAGTGGGAGAGGGAGAAGCAGGCTTCCCGCAGAGCAGGGAGCCCGATGTGGGACTTGATCCCAGGACCCTGGGATCATGACCTGAGCCGAAGGCAGACGCTTAACGACTGAGCCACCCAGGCGCCCTGGTTTACTTTTGATAAAAGCATTTCTTAGTTTCTTTCTTTGAGGTGTCTCGTGATCCCATGTCTTGTTAAGTGCCTTGTCTAGGTCAGGATTAGCTCTTCGGGGCCTAGAGACACAAAGTAGGTTTTTACAATCCGTTGAAAAGGGCTAAGGGCAGACCAGAGGAGGAGGTGTATGCTAGGGTGGGAAAGGAATCACTGCGAGATTGTTTAATCCATTTCCAGTGATGCTGAAGCAGACTAGGTGCCTCATATGGGCCCGAGTTGGCTGTTCCCAGTGCAGTACAGACAGAACATGACTCGAGAGGTTGCTGGGCTTGGGAACAGTCTCTGGTAGCCTGTCTCGGTGCCATCCCCTTAGCTGGTTCTCTCTCTTCTTGGGCAGGAGCTGCCGTTATATTGCTCTGGGGGGTTGCGGTTTTTCTGGGACAACAAGTTTGACCATGCCATGGTGGCTTTCCTGGACTGTGTGCAGCAGTTCAAAGAAGAGGTAGAGAAGGGCGAGACCCGTTTTTGTCTTCCTTACAGGTCAGTACCCCCTAATGCTGAATGAACCTGGAGTAGGACCAAATTGAGCAGAATTGAAGGGACAGTAAGAATGGAAGCAAAACATAGTGTAAATGGTGGGAAAGCAGAAAATGCTGCAAAATCATATGACACTGATGGGCAGAGACAGATGCAACGCTCCGAGCAGGACCGAATGTGACCGCCTGGTCCCTGAGGAGAAAGAATATTCTCTTCGGTGCTTTGGGGGGGATTTTCTTAGCACAGAGCTCAAATCGGCTCTCTGATTTCAGGAAGCTTTTCCCCTTAAGCCCTTGGAAATAGACAGGAATGCTTCCTTTGGTCAAATTTTGTAGGAGCCCAGTGATAGAAGGAGACCTTAGTTCAAGAGGGTAAGGCCGAGCTGCTTCTGTCACCCCAAAATAAAGCATTTCTATTCTTCTGCCTCCCTTCTCTCCCCATGAGTTCAGGGATGCCTAGGAAAACAGTCAGGAGTACTGTAACCCCCACGTGCCCTCTGCCCCAGGCTTCTCATTTGTTTGGGTGTGTGTCCTGTCCCTGTACTCGGCAATGACAATGAGGCTCTTGTGACAGCCTTCTTGATGTTTGGCTTTCAAGCAAATCCAAAATACCCTACCATTCCTGGCCAAGAGTTCTTTAATAGGTAAAATGACGCGAATGGTCCCATGATCACGTCCCTGCCCGTTTGCCGGAACGGACTTAACTCGGGTCTCAGTTGCTAATGAGCTCTGCTGTGTTCACCTGCAGGATGGATGTGGAGAAGGGCAAGATTGAAGACACAGGAGGAAGTGGCGGCTCCTATTCGATCAAAACGCAGTTTAACTCTGAGGAACAGTGGACAAAAGCTCTCAAGTTCATGCTGACGAATCTTAAGTGGGGGCTTGCTTGGGTGTCCTCACAGTTTTATAACAAATGACTTTTTTTTTCCTTAGGGAAATGTTTGCCTTAAAGGCTTTAAATTTTGTTTTGTTTGCAAAGAGAAAAATGTTTTAAATTAAATTCGGGTACTATTAAACAGCACATGTTTACAATACCAAAAAAGAAAAAAAATCCACAAAAGCCACTTTATTTTAGGGTATCATGTGACAGATGGTTTCCAGAGCTACCAGCCTTTGTCATAGTTTTGACTCTTAACCCCATACCTTCCTTGCCCTCTCTCCTCTCAAAACAACTAATTTAAATTTGCTTTTGTTGTTGTTGTTGTTAACTGAGTTGAATTGAGATTGATGTGTTTTCACTGGGTTTTATCTCTCTCAACTTCCTGCACTTACAATATGAACTAGAAACTTTTTTTTTTTTAAGATTTTATTTAGTCATTTGACAGAGAGAGACACAGCGAGAGAGGGAACACAAGCAGGGGGAGTGGGAGAGGGAGAAGCAGGCTTCCCGCGGAGCAGGGAGCCCCATGCGGAACTCAATCCCAGGACCCCGGGATCATGACCTGAGCCGGACGCAGATGCTTAACTAAGCCACACAGGCGCCCCATGAACTAGAAACTTCTGTCTCCACTGAGACAACGAGGTGTGTGAGACGTACAGTTGGATAACGTGAGAAAGTGACACATAAGCTTTGGTCACCAGGTGGTGTGATTGGAAGCTTGAAATTTAACACTTGTCTTTTCTCAGTTCTCGTGCTGACTGCCTATTCTGCTCTCTGTTAGAAATATGAAATGGTGTTTGATATTGTCTGAGACATTATGGAAAGATTTAATTATTTGTAATAAAAGATTTACTGCAGTCTGATAACTGCCCAGAGGTGCGCTGTTGGGTTTTTTGTTGACTAAGATAGAGTACTTTATATTCTGGGAGTATTGAGTTCAAGTGCAAGTATGTGGAAATCCTGTCGAAACATGTTTAGAGATGGATTAGTGTTAGTTTTAAAAAAGACTCGTGGGAATAGTCAGCTGTAGAGGAAGCCCCGTTTGTGTACATCTCAAAGACAGAACAGAGATGTTAAGCTAACTTTAAGGGGAGATAAAGGCTGCCTCCTTGATGCTCAGTCAAGGTCACCCAAACAGTCCCAGTTTTCAGGCCCCTGGTTAATACTAATTTCCATGTCTGGTGTTCTCTCTCAATGAAATGAACAGTTAAGGAAAAGCTATAAATATCTTGTTAAACAAAAACGAACCAACTTCACTAATGTTCTGTCTCCTCCCAGCTCCTTGACATTTTCAGTCTGATGCGGCAAAAAGGACATGCTTGTCAACTTTAACTCTTTCTCTGACGCAGAAAAAGGAGCATGGAGTTGGAATACAAAACTTAGTTCAAAAGATACTCGGAACTTTTGTCCCAAGTCTGAGAGTAAACAAAAGGAGGGCTGAGCGCCATGACAGAAGACTGCTTCTACTCCGTGCCTTGAGTGCGCCTCATGTGTTGGAAGAGGCGGTGGCCCTCAGGGCTCTGGCCTCCAGGTGGGGGGGAACAGGCTGCTGTGGCCCCGGAGTGTTGGCTCCCACGCTGTGAGTCAGGATTGCATAAGAGAACTCAGCAATGCTTTCCAAGGCAATGCCAGTGATGCTCTGCAAATGCCCCACAACCTTCAGAGACAGACAGATTTAGTATTACTACATAATCTCAGCATGTTTTAGCGTACAGAGAGGCACGCTTGGGCTGTTCTCTCATGCCAGATGTAAATTTTTTTGTTTCTCTGCGTTTACAGAGAAGATTAAATCCAGATCCAGTGTTTGCCAATGGCCAGATGACATTAGGATCCCTTTACCCTGATAGTGTTAGCCTGGAAAGTTTCTGCTAGACAGTTCA
Source organism: Leptonychotes weddellii (assembly GCF_054177405.1). Lineage (NCBI taxonomy): Eukaryota > Metazoa > Chordata > Mammalia > Carnivora > Phocidae > Leptonychotes > Leptonychotes weddellii. Next base: position 17,694,239 of record NC_138383.1, read on the forward strand.
TTTCTAGAGATAAGGTCTGTGAAATATGATGAGGGCATTTGGGCCTAGACATTGTCTTCTACTGGGGAGGATATACTTACTGGACCTGAACATAACTGGGTTATCATCAGAAAGGGAAAGGAACAAGCTGAACGTGATCCTCCATTTCCAGTTCCACAAGGGGAAAAAACTGGAGAGCGCTTTTCAGACCTACCCTAGTGTTTCCTCCCCCAAATCCTGCTTATTCATCCTCATGCTGGGTCTCGACTTATTTTTTACAAGTTGTCTTCTCTTTTCCTTTAACCGATGGGAGAATGCTTTCTATTAAGTGAATTCTGATCATGCCAGTCCTGCTCAGTGGTCCGCACCTGGCTCCAACACTTGTGGTTTTGGATGAAAGCACTCGCTGCAATGATTCCTACTGCCAACAGCATGAAGTCTTCCTTCACTGAAACAAACTTTTCCCTGAGAGATTAAAACCATATTAATTTTGGAGCTTGAGTGGAACTTCATCTTCCAAATCCTAGGGCCATGGGACTTCAACTATGAGTTGTTTTTGTTGATCATCTTGGACTTTTTTAGATATGGAAGGAAATGGCTAATTGGCCCCCTCCCCTAACCCACCTGGGATCCTGACTGGTTTATCCGCCTTTGTTGTTCCATCTGTCTCCCTAACAAATGTAACTGCAACTGTGAGCCTTTTTACCAGTCTGACTTTACAGTAATCAAACACTTTTGTCCAAGTCGCCACCCTGTGACTGGCTTTTTTTCCTAAGCGGCTAAAAGGCAGTCTAGTAATCTCAAATCGAAGCAGAAGTAAAGGAGGAACTATGAAAAAGAAAGTATTTTAATTACCTGCAGTCATTTAAATTTAAAAGCAAAATCCTTTTGGGTTTTTGCTGATTGGGCTCAGTCATCTGCATCTAAGCAACATACTGGGAGTTCATTAAAACTGGGTAACCTGCGCAGGTTATCTGTGGACTGGATGCCTTATTGGGTAAATTCCAGTCCCGTGGTATGTTCTCGAGGTGTGCTCCTAACTTGCTGTTTCTGGAAGAGGCCTACCCTAAAGGAGTTGCCTTACCCTTGCAGCTGACTGGGTACGGAGTTTTCAATCGAAGCCCTCAGCAGGCTCCCGTATATGGGTTCGTGCAGGAGATAGACAAGGTCGAGCAGGGTCAGGCAGGTTGCGTGCAGCTGTGTGGCCGGGACCAAGCAGCCATTGTATCCTAGATGGGGTATGGGCATGGCAAAGAGTGGTAAGTGGGTCCTCTCTGAGCATAATCACCACTGACATGTGACAAAGCTCTTGAGCTAATGTGTTCTACTGTAGGAAACCTCTTTAGTTGGAGGTCAATTTCAAAGGATAAAGGGAGAGATAGAGAAATCTCCATCTGCCGTGTATATACAATTAGAGTATATTTGTTTGTTCCCCTCTTATCTCATGCCTCTCTAGAAAATCACCTCTTTGATCCTGCAATAAGAGAGTGCCTAGTGAGTCCAAATAGAAGCCAGGTGCTGAGACCTGAATTTCCTTCCCTGACAGGTACCAGACTCCGTCATCCCAGGCTTCCTGCTGTTTCTCATCGGCGGGTTCTGCCCACTGCTTCCAAGCCCCTGGGCACATTCTTATTGCCTTCTATGGAAGATTCCAACCCACATCCCCTGACACACTTAATACAGTACCTAAAACCTCCAGAAGCATCTCCACATATGCCAGGGGAGTGGGCAGATTGATTTGGAAGTTCAGGGACTTCAAAACATCAAGCTCTGACTCCAGCAGTTCTTCTTTAGTGTGCACATACCCTAGAGACTGGAGGAAATTCAGGACTGTAACGTTGCTGATAATCTGAGCAAAGAAAAACAAAACAGAGGGAGAGAGAGAAGGGTGTCAGACTAAAGGTCACACATCTTGGCATAGCATACAAAGCTTTTCACAATCCAGCCCATGCCTTCATCGCGTCTTCTCTCTTGGCAATTGTCCCTCACGCCCCACGCTTGTCATATAGGATTACTTGCAGTTCCAGAGCCTGTCCAGTTCTCCAAGCCCGTACACGTGCTGCTTCCTGTGTCTGGGCCCTCCCTCTCCTCTCTCCCTGCTTTCCTGAACTCCTCTCCCTCTTTCTTAGCATCCACCCATCTCCTACCCACGCCTACCTACCCCCTTCAATAAGTCATTTTCTCTAAATACACTTCCTTGACTTTCCAAGGCCACAGAGGTACACTACACTAATCGGAGCACCCTCCCACATTATTTGCCTGTGTGTCTTCTCCCACTGGATAATAGATTCCTTGAGTGCGCAGGCAATATTTTTACTTGTTGTACCCATGGCACCTAGTGCAGCCTCTGGCCATAGAAGACAGTGAATCTTTGTTGCGGGAATGTTATTTTATCATACAGGCAGTGGGTAGGGGCATGGAAACATTTTATCCTCTATAAATGTAACAGTTTGTCTTTAATACTGATACGCCTGTTGGCAATTCAGGCACCTTACGTAAACTGTCCTTGAGCCCAAGGGGAGGAAAGGTGACCTGTATAAATGATGGCATCTGTCCAGCAATTACACTTTGGGAACATAACTTCAGGCTATTTAAAAACTGCCTCTGTGTGACTGTGTGTGTGTGTGTGTGTGTGTGTGTAGGAGGTGTGCTTATTTAGGAAGCATAATTGCACTCTGGAATTTCCACAGTAGTAGTAACACCTAGCTTAGGAGGAGGTTTCTCACAGTTGCCTGTGGACGAGCTGGTTTCTGCTAACACTCAGGTGCCCAGGAGGGACCCCAGCTCCTTACTTTGTAGTGGAAGGAAAGTTTGCTTGCCAGTTGAACACATGACACAAGACGCAGGATAAACTTGTTGAAAAGCTGCTCTTTCAGAGCTTTCCAATTCTGAGCCTCCTTCTTCTCTCTCAGCTGGATCGTGGCTTGCCTGTTCATATTCTCTGCCTGCTTAACCATAAACCTATAAGGAAGGGAAGGGGAGAGTAAACAATCCACACTCATCAAACTAAAGGGAGTTTGTGCTGCAAACTATGGGGTATCTCCTCCTCTCCAATCTCAGTCCCTGGCTGAGAAATGGACATTTGCAAGTAATAGAGGGTGCCAAACCAGGTCTTGCACTAAAGGGCAACTGTACTTTTTTTTTTCTTTTTTAAGATTTTTAAGAGTACATTAGTCCTTCTGAGAGGTACCACTCACAAAGACCTATGCTCAGTGTTTTACCTTTCTAGGATTTCTACAGCCTGGTAGCTCACGGATTTCTCCAGACACCATTGTTCAGACAGGAGAAAAACAAACTCTGCCAAAACAAGAAAGAAGAGAGTAACTCACAAGGTGCAACCCAAACCACTCTGTGAACTCCTGGCATCGTGTAAAAGCCATGATGGGGCCAAGGGAAGAGGGTCAGGGGGTGAGAAAGGAGACTGAAACAACACAAGCTGAGCTGAGTTCCCTTTCCTGCCAACAGGCAGATCAGAGGCACGAAAAGGAGGCTGACTGAGCGCCAAAGACAAGGGCTTACCAAGCCCCCTCAGTGACCCTTGAGCCTTCCTGTGGGTCTCAGATGATAAAAGGCTTGGCCAGCTACACACAAACATACCAGCTGGTCGAGCTGGCCTCTACACCATGCTGGGAACCTCCAGCTTCAAGGGAGAATCTTGGATGGATAAAAACCGTAACCCGTATATTCTGTTTTCAGTGGAATGTTGACAGGAACGGAGAAGTCCCTCCTGGAGCTTCAATATTCTTTAAAACACTGTTTGTTTAGTAACCACCCTCTGGAGAACTCCCATCGCTTTACAAGCACGATTCACCTTACAGCGGACACCATCTCCCCACCACCGGTTTGTTGGGTAAATCCGTGGTGGCTGAGCCTCTCCCCAGGAGCACGTTTGTTACTGTGGAGTGGCTTGTTTTGAAGAAATAGCCCCTAAATCAGGGAACATAGCCCACTTTGGTGTGGGGGGGCACAGTCACTGGGGAAGTGGGAAGGGCAAGATACCTTGGCAAGATCTTAGGCCGCCTATGTTTCTCTTTGAAAGAACAGCCCCAGATAGAATTTTATTTAGTTTGCAATATCATTAGAGGGTGGAAACAAGGGTAACTGTTACTTCTCAACAAAGGAAGCTCCTGTAGAACTTGGGACTTTTAGCACTGATCAGTAAAGAATTACGCATAGTCAAATGACCATGTGTCTTCAGAGAAAATTTGACTTTCTTAGGCACGTAGAAGTCATGCTAGCACAAAGTTGAACAGTCTATTTGACACATGTTATACATATGTATAAAACCTTACTGTTACAGAAACTAAAGCCCTGCTAGCTGTGCCCAATGCAGAAGATAATTAGTTTAAGCAATTAAGCAAAATATCCTAGAACACATAATTATGTTATTAGTCCTTTCATTTGCTGGAGTTTAGACCTTATTTCTGTTTTGTTTGTGTGTGAGTATATAGTTTGGTTTTGGTTTGGTTTGGGTCTGAATTATCTGGGTGATTGTTTCTATTTTCTAGTTTAATTTGCCAAGAAAACTCAGCTAGGGTTAGGTGCAATGGATGATGATTATGCCTCCCCTCCCTACCGGCTCTCCCTCCTGCACTACAAACACCCATCTGTTAACTGAAAGACCCTCCCCTTCCATCCTCTTAAGCTAGGGCTCTTTTATCTCCTTAGTTTCCATCACTGTTAACTTTCTTGAAAGCCTGGCTTAAACCTGCTGCTTCCACTTCCTCATGAATTCCTGAATGTTCTGTAGTTTGCCTTCTACTTTTCCCAACTTGCTAAAACAATGATCTCAAAGGCCAGCAAATATGTCCAAATTATTAAATAGCATCACCCTTTTGCAACCTTTATTCCGTCGTTCATATCCCTGAGGCGTGTGAAACTGCCGACCATCATCCTTCTGGAAACTCTCTTGGCTTCCAAAGGTGTCTTGGTTCTATTCCTTCCTCCCCAACCATATTTTTAGTTCCCTTCATGACTCTTCTTCCTACTCCAATTGCCTGAACACAAAATGTCTCCCAGGGAACTGTCCTTGACTTGCTTCTCTTTTCTCCCTCTCAGACTCATTCTCTGTCAGTTTTATGAAGATACCTCCTAAACCTTTGTCTCTAGGTCTGACCTCTCTTCTGACTTATTTTTTAAACAGCTCACTAGAAACCCTCCTTTAGATGTTCTACAAGCACTTGAAACTCAGTAGATCCAAAAACCAAAGCTGTTCCTTTCCCAAACAACGGTCACATTTCCTCCTGTTCTCTTTTTTAAATGAATGTGTTTCTCTCAATGGCACCACTATACTGCCGTTTTCCTAGGCTCAACCCTTTGGCATGGTCATCTTTGCCTTCTTCACCTCTTAAATTCATCCATTGCAGAGCCCCAGATTTTACCTCTGAAATGTTTTTAATCCATCCTCCCTTGTCATTCCCTCTGCCCTATTGCCTAAATTACTGACACAGACTCCACTGGTCTACCTCCCTCCTACCTGTCTCTACTCCAAACCATTCTTTACATCACAGCCAACATATTTTCTAGGGCAAAGGCTAAAGTCACATCACTCCCATACTTGAAAACCTTCAATGCCTTCTTGTTTCCCTACTAAGCTACATATAAACTCCTCCCCTTGGCATTCCACACGGAATGCCTCCAAACTACTTTTCTGGTCCTAATTTCAACTATTCTTCCACATGCTCCGGACAACCTGGACTTAAACACTGTACTCACACTCACCCCAAACTTCTCTATTTCCATGGCTTTACTCCTGTTATCATACCCTTTTGGTAGAAACGCTGTCCCTCTCCTCCACCTTCACCAACCAAAATGTCATCCTTCCTCGAGGTCTACCTTAATTCTTCCTGCCCTCACCTCACCCTATCACTCCTTTCAATCCCCATAAAAGCTTCTTTTATCTGGTATGTCACTTATCTAACCGTCCTTGAACCTAGTCATTTCCAGACTTGTTCTAATAGCCTCCAAAGCAGGGACTGAATCTCCGTTCTGTCCCGCTCTCCCAAGTGGTGTGGAGAAGCACTCTGTACGGGTTGAAACCAAGGGTGGGGTGTTGGTGGCTCTCGTTCATCACTCCATTCCCTGTACCTGGCATCTAGTAGTTACTAACAACACTTATTTGAATGAATAAGGTCAACTGAATCTCCAGGTTGGTGCCTCAAAGTCTCCCATGAAACCGGTTCCCCAGCCCTGCGTCCACACCCACGATCCGGGTCTCCCTGAAGCTGCCCATCCGGCCGGCAGCCTCCTGCACGGCTTGCTCATTCTGCTGCGCCAGGTGGAGCAGAGCGTCTTCTATCGTCTCTGTGGCCACAGCCCCGAACTGAAAGTCACTGAGGGAGGCCAATCTTGACCTCACAGGTCTGTCCATTTTCAGAAGCCTTTGGGGACACCTGGACGGCTCACTGGATCCATAAACCGACCCCCTTAGCTTCACTCCAGAACCTTTTGCCTTCTGTGTGCTTGTCTTCACCTCAAGTGTGAGGAAACCCCAATTCCCACCGCGGCCTCGAGCCCTCCACAGCCTTTTCCCGCCCCAACGGCCGCGAACCCCCTCAGCCAATCAGAAAGCTCGGCCGCTTGCCCCCTCCCCCCCCCCCGGCTCTTCCCCTAAGGCCAAGAGCCGCCCTCGCTTCGAGAAAGAAAACGCGGACTACAACTCCCAGCGTCCCCTGCTCCGGCCCAGGACGGCTGTTCCCAGGAAGCCTCGCGCCCTGGGACTAAGAAGGGCGGAGCGGCAACATGGCAACCCCGGGTGCTGGTGACCCTCTCCATGCTAAGAATGGAAAGGCCCCTGTGGCTCAGCGCATCGATCCAACTCGGGAGAAGCTGACTCCCGAGCAGCTGCAATTCATGCGGCAGGTGCAGCTCGCCCAGTGGCAGAAGAGTCTGCCACAGCGGCGGACCCGGAACATCGTGACCGGCCTGGGCATTGGGGCCCTGGTGTTAGCTATTTGTATCCGTCCAGACTGTAGGCTCAGGAGATGGCCTAGCGGGGCAGGAGAAGGGGAGCAGAGGCGCGTAGTAGGGCAGTGTGGGGGTGCTAAAAAGAGCCCGAGCTGTGAAAGTCGTGGCCATTTCTGATGCCGAGCCAAGCGTTTAATGTATCTTAGTCATTTTAAAATGCTCTTTTGATATGACTTATTAATAATAACGGCATCGGGGTCGTGGCTCAGAAAAGCAGAGGGCAGAAGATCGAGCCACTAATTTGGGAGGGTGAGAGAGTAACAAGGGTGGTGGAGAAAGTCTGGGAAAAGGCAATATGCATACTCCGAGAGATTTCCTGAACCCACTTCCCCAGATGGCTACACCTTCTATTCCGTGTCCCAGGAGCGTTTCCTAGATGAGCTGGAGGATGAAGCCAAAGCTGCCCGAGCCCGGGCCCTGGCGAGGGCATCAGGCCCCTGAACCGGATGGGCACTGCACGTCTCCAACCTGCGGGAGCCCCTTCACATGGTGGATGATGCCCCATGACCCTGTCGGAATCGAAGCCTGCACACAGCATCGTTGGCCTCGACCTTGGACGATGATTGAGCCCAAGAATTTTTTGCATTTGTTCAGGTCAAGGGAATATTGCCCACTTTACACAAACTGTGTGCAGTCACTGAGCCCTTCTTGTATTTTGTTTCTTTGAGAGTTATATGACCTTGGCTTTTCTCAGGATTTCTGACTTTGTGGTTTACCCTCTTTACCTCCCAGGGGCTTAGCTGTTGTGGATGTGGCAGCTCGGTGTAGTGTTGGAGCCTAAAGTGGGAAAGATGGAGTTAGGTTGAGAATAATAAACTGAGTCACCTCTCTTGGAGCCAGATGAGTGTGTTCAGACTGAGGGATGGCATGACTATGCTGGAAAGCTCCATGGGCACTAGCTGCAGCAGTGGTATTGCCCCGGGGAGCTGTAAATGTTTAACTAGAATTACTTTTCCCGTGAGATTTTTCCACCTGATTTAAGGGAGAGATCAGGGTGGGTCACTGGGCTGTGAGACTGAACCACGTCTTCAGGGAGGGAAGGTCACTCTTCTGTCCTCTACCCTTAAAACCAATACCTCCAACTTTCCTGCCTTTTCCCATTCTGAGAGAGAGGGGTAGATGAAAGATGAGGGACAGCCTTCCTTCTTTTAATTTCCACTTGGGCCTGCCTCTCTAGGCCTAAGGTGGGGTCTGGATGAGATCTTAGCTTGGTCAAGTGGATCGTTGACCTTGCAGTTTCCTCATGAACTGCTGGCAGGCAGTCAGAAGGCTGGGCAGCTGCCAGCCATGATTCCCATTGTGAGGAGAGTCCCTTCTGAATTTTCCCCTCCCTTACCCCACAAGGCTTTACCCCCAGTTCTTAAGGCACAACAGATACAGTGTCACAGAATCCTAGTTTCCAGCATTTTTATTGACTGTTGCTAATTCTAGTGTGAGTACACCCCCTACACTTGCTCAGCTGGGAGTGTGCCCTCTAGAAGCATCAGGGCTTGAGTGGGATTGCTTAGTGGTTGACCCTTGGCTGGGGAGGTGGAGGCATGAGGATGGGAGGCTGCAGAACTGATACCCACACACAGGAAATAGTTCCCACATGTTTGGCTCTTCCCTATAATGGAGCAGCACTCTCCATGCCCCTTTGGCCTTCTACTCCCTCAGTACTGGGGTCTTCTTGCAGAGTTGTGTTGGTCAGCAGATTCTGAGAGCACAAGCTCCATGGTGGGCCCTGGTGTGGGGGAGACACATGGCTTCTGTTCTGAATTCACTGGAGGGAAAAGAAAAAGCACTGAAGAAACCTCCAGGATGGGAGGAGGGTGAAGCTACAGTCAGTTACCATTCCCTGGGCTTGCCCTCCCTTGGGCCCGCCCTCACCATCCTGCCAACATCCCCGGCGAATGTCACCCCCTTGCTTGCCCGCTGCTCCTGGGAGCCGGTGCTGCTGCCACTCAGGGAGTTCCTTCGCATGATGCCTGGGTGCAGGATGGGGAGGGAGAGCACTGAGTGAGGGAACGGGCCACGGCGGGGAGGGGGCTAGTCTCCCCAAACCAAGGGGCAGACCCCCAGGGCCTGTAAGAAAGCCAGATCAGTAGGGAAGGGGACCCGGGAAAGATGGGAGCTGGGCCACTGCAGTCTCACCAGGGCCCAGGGGCTCAGAGCGCTGCAGGCTGTTGCGGCGGGAGGTGGGGAAGCTGCCCTTGGAGAGGCGGCGCTGGCGGCTGGACAGCATAGCAGCCGGGGCCACGATACCCGCTGGGGGCTGCTTCCCAAGCCGGCTGTACAAGTCCTCGATTTCCTTTTTCTGTAGTGTCTGTAGTGCCTCCACCTCTGACAAGTGCCTGAGGATACACCGGGAGCATGAGCGCTAGCCACACACTTTGCTCTCCCGAGTCCACCTCTTGTCCTTCCTCCCCAGACTCACTTCTGCCGAAGACTCTGCAGCTGAGCCCAGAATTCCTCATCCTCCCCACTGCTCTCGGATTCCTCACTGCTCAGACACAGGCTGCTGTATGAGTAGTTCATCCACACTGGGCTGGGATGGCTCTGGGGTGGGGGGCTGCCCCCCACTCGGGGTTCCTGCCCATCGTCCCCTTCCTCCTCAACTCCAGCCCCTAGGCCTTCAGCTGCACGGTCGCTCTCAGCCAGAGCCTCCCTGGCCTCAGGCCCGCTTCCAGCACTATCCTCTGTGTCTGAGCTCTCCGAGGTCAGCTGAGGGGTTGGAGGCTTCAGGGAACTGGAGAGAGTTGGGAATGTTGGTTGCAGGGGAAGAGGCTCAGCTGGTTCCTTGGATGAAGTCACTTGGAAACGCCCCACAAGCTGCGGCTTCCCCTCTGTCGAGTGACAAGGAAGGAGTCACGGAAGGAGGGAGAGAAATCGGGCAGGATATGAAGTGAGAATAATGGGTCAGTGATCAGAGGCCTCACCTTCAGAGATGGGCTCTAGTCTGGCTTCCCCCAGGAGTGGCCGAGCAGGACTTGGCAGGGCCTACAAAGTATGGGTCCATGAGGAGGGAAATGATCCAGAATGGAGTGCCCCTAACCATCCCTCTTGGTTTCCTACTCACCTCACTCTCCATCTCAGCTGTTGAGGGTGAAGGCCTCTCCTGGCCACAAGGAGCAGGGGGAGGGGGCGGGGACAGGCTAGGTAGGGGACCGGGAGGGGCTGCAGGAGACTGGGACAGGAGCCCAGGTGAGGGGGACAGCAGGGACTGGGCCACAGTCATCACAGCCAGTGAGAAGGCACTAGCCAGAGAGAGGAGAGGGGCTGCTGTGGTGGAGGGGAGGGTAGAGGTGGAGGGGCAGGGGAGAAAGGAAGGAGGAGTAAGAGTCACCTGGGAGCAACTGGGAGAGAAGGCAGGCGGAGAAGGGAGGACTGAGCTCTGCAGAGAATGAGAGGCTGGGCCAGGGAACTGGGCAGCACTGGGGGAGAACGCAAGTGGAGAGCCGGGGGAGTGTGGCAAGATATTTGAAGACACTTGGGAGAATGGGGAGGGGCTGGAGTATGGGGGAGAAGTGATGGGGAAGATGGGACTTGGGGAAACAGGGGTTCCGGGGGAAAACAGGTTTCCAGGAGACAAGGGGGTTCGAGGAGAAGATGAGGAGGTGGAGAAGGCTGCCCAGCTCCTCTGCTCCGGGGAGGTGCTGCTCTGGAACTCTGCTGGCAAGGAAGGAGTGTTGAGTTCCCAGTCCCCCATTCTGTAGGCCCTGCCCAGGAGCAACCCCAAGGGTTGTGATGAGTAGGGACAGAACTCAGTACATACCACGGGATGGGTCTGGGAGGGGGCCCGAGAGGGCAGGCAATGGTGCTGGCTCCTCCTGAGGGAGAGAATGGGGCTCACGGTCACAGCGGGGAAGAGCTGAGTCTTAGAGGGGACATTCAGAGTGGGCTTCAGCTGGGACCCATGAACCTCTAGGAGTCCATAAAGGACTTTCAAGGCACTCAAAAGTGTATGTGCTAAAATATTTACAGGTAAAGGGGTATGATGTCTGCAATTTACTCTCAAGTGGTTCAGGAAAAAATAATATGTGCACATACATAGAGAGAGGGGAGGGAGGAAGACAGTGATAAAGTTAATGTGACCAAACACTGACAACTGGCAAATCTGGGCAAAGGGTATCTAGGAGTTCTTAGTACAATTCTTGCAACTTCTCTCTGTAAGTCTGAAATTCTATCAAAATAATGAGTTGAAAGTATGCATTGAACACATTTTTCTAGAACAAGTGCCCACAGCTTTCCTCAGATTCTCAAATGGGGTAAGAGCCATTGTTTTCGGGTCCCAGAGATGAAGGAGTTACAGCCAAGGGGACTGGTGAAGGCAGAGAGCAATGAAGTCTGGAGCAGAGAGGTGGAGGTGACCAGAGGGGTCTGACCTGGGGGCCCAATAGGTCCTCAGCAGCCTCCACAGGGCCAGTATCTCTCTTCAACAGGGTTTCCACTCGCTGGATAATCTCCCGAATACGACTCAGGAAGCCGGCTCGCTCCGAGGGCAGAATGAACTCGTTATACACCTGGCAAGGGGTCAGCAGGAAGGGGAAGGAGGGCTCAGTGATCCTACTCCTCCCTTCCCCGCTGCACTGATCTTTAGAAGCCAACCCTTCACCGCACTGCTCTGCCAACCACCAACTTAAACAGGTATTCAGTATCTACTGTATGCCAGGCACCGTGTGGTGTAAGGAGAACTACAGCTTGGAGGACAGTAGCTAACATTCCTAGGACGCATTATAGCCCAGATGCTTCGAGGGTCTTATCTCATTCAACACCAACAACGGCTCTCTGGGGTCTGTATTCATATCCCCATGCGCAAAAAGGTTAAGTTCAGTCTGCCTAAAATCACAGGATTTGCACCCAGATTTGTCTTAAAGCCAGAGCCTGAGTTCTTTCCACTGTTGCTTCCTATGCTTTTGGACACAACTCCTGCTCTTGCAGGACTTATGAAGTGTACTATCCAGGCTCACGTACACACACACCCACAAAGTTAAGTAAAAATAAGGCAATCGATGGTAAATGTAAATTCAATTTCACAAACACTGGAGCACATACTATATGCCAGGCACTGTTCTAGGTGAGGAATACAGAGAAGAATAGAACAAAGTCCTGGTCCCAAAGAAGCCCAAAATCTAGTGGAAGAGACACATATATAGATAATATACTGCAAGTCAGCCCATGGTAGGAAAGGCATTATGATCAAGGTATAGAGAAAATACTAAACCAGCAAGAAGAAAGGGAGAGTTGTTTAATGGTACAGAGTTGCAGATTTGCAAATGAAGAGGTTCTGGAGATCTGTTTCACAACATGAATATACTTAACCCTACTGAACTATACATTCAAAAATGGTTAAGATGGTAAATTTTATGTTATGTGTTTTTTTGCCGCAATTTTTTAAAATGCCATTTCAAAGAGAGAGCAGGTCATGCCACCCAGGAGGATAAGGGAAGCTGGGATGGCTTCACAGAGCTGAGCCTTAAAGAATGAGTAAGAAAGCAACCCTTCCGGGCGCCTGGGTGGCTCAGTTGGTTAAGCGACTGCCTTTGGCTCAGGTCATGATCCTGGAGTCCCTGGATCGAGTCCCGCATCGGGCTCCTTGCTCAGCGAGGAGTCTGCTTCTCCCTCTGACCCTCCTCCCTCTCATGCTCTCTCTCTCAAATAAATAAATAAAATCTTTAAAAAGAAAGCAACCCTTCCTTGAGGACTTATCATGTGTGGATACTTCTCATATAATTTCATTTCTCATACATCTATTACTTCTTATAAATTATATACTATATCAGAACATCTTGGCAAAATGAGTATTATAATCTACATTTTACTGATGAGCAACTGAGGTTCAGAGAGGTTAAAAAAAACTTGCTCCAATTCACCAAATTAGTGAATAACAGAGATGAAATTTGAACTCAGGTCTTTTTTGGGGGGGTGGGTGGGAAACAAAGCAAAGTTTATTGAGTGATACTAAGTTTATTGAGCCATAGTACAAAGCTCCCGAAGAGGGAAGGGACTGGAAAGGGTTGCCCTTGAACTCAGGTCTTATGTGAAAGCCCACCCTTTCCGCTGTTCCATGCTGTTTTGGGAAGAGAAGAGCAGGGAGAACAGCATGAGTAACAGCTCTAAGGCATGAAAGCACACAGCACATTCACAAAGCAGTGAAGACCACAGCAGAGCTGGGAGTACTGTGAATTTCAAAGGCCATGCTCCAGAACTGGGACCTTACTCTAACCACAGGTGGCTACCCATTAATGGTGTAGGGGCAAAAAGCAAGAGCAAATCCAAGTCTCAGGAGAATTCTGCTGCAGAGGTGTGGAGGGTAGAATGGTAGGGAGAGAAAAGAGGGCATTGGACCCTGTGGTCCATTGGGGGGGAGGTCACTTTGGCTGTGTGGAATCTCAGTGGGCTTAGAAGCCTAGTAAAGCCTTTCAAGGCAAGAGACCCCTGAGCAGATGGAGACAGAAGTGGAAAGGCATCCAGCCTCTTCAGAGGACCACTCAGAAACCAGTGTGGCTAGAGGAAAGATGATAAGCCTGTGTGCCAAGTGATATTTTGTCTTTGTCCTGGATACAAGATGAGTGACATGATGGAGGAGAAGCTTTAAAGAGAGTTCCTGAAGCCTGATTCTTCTCTCATTCCCCTCCCTCCTTCACCACTGGCACTCACTTCCCCTACTCCACTGAAACTGGTCTCCCACAAAGACCTTCTCCTGACAAAAGCCAGTGTGGTCTTGCCTCAGGCTTCACCCTGTATCACCTCTTTGAAACTCTCTGTTCACTCAGTTTTCCTTAACATCTTCTGGGGCTCCTCCAGCCTCTCAGGCTCCACCTCTGTGTCCTTTGGTGACCTATTCCACCCCACCCCAGAAAAGAGGGTATCCGCTGAGACCCACTCTCAGACCCTCTCTGCATCTGGCTTTGCAAGCTCATCTCCCTTCACTCTCCCTTCTGTGCTGACAACTCCTAGATCCACCTATGGATCCTAGATCCAGCCCCTGCCTGACCATATCCTGCTCCTAGAGAGGATCTTGCCTGCCCCTCTGTCATTCAAGCTCATCATCACCCCTAAGAAAACCTGCTTTCATTTTCCAACTTCCTCTCTCCTTTAATGGCCTGCTCCCACTAGCTTTTCCACACTACAAGTCACCTGTGATATCCCCTCTCCCTAACTCCCTATCATTTCAACTCATCCAGTGTTTACTGAGCATCTACTACATGCACCATATTACATCAATAAATGCCTGGATTACGGAGTAACTTATTTTTCTGAAACAAGCCTCAGATTCACCCCTTTTCTTCCTCCCTTTCCCCATAATCCATTTTCTCCTTGGACCACTTGTAGTTTCTTGTATTTTTCTGCCAACTGGATTCCCTACCCCCAACCCTCTCCCACGTCCCATGGCAGAATGGTCTTCTTAAAACCTATTCTCACCATGTTACACTCTAACTCTTAAGACTGTCTGTAATCTGTGCCTACTCTACATGCCCAACCTTGCTCCCACAATTCTCCTTAGTTCTAGTGACATGAAGCCCCCCGCAAGCCCCACATTCCAAGTCACTCCCTACTTCCATGCCTTTGCTTATGCTGTACTTCCTCTAGACCCGCCCCTTCCGGTCTTCACTGCTGTTCTGTCAAGACCTGGAATAAGTTCTGCCTCTTCCCCCTGCTGCCCCAGGCCACCCTTTACTCACAGACACAGGATCACATGTGTAGCATGTACTTGACCACAGCACTTGTGTATACCCTATGTCATCAGATTGCTCCAGCCGAGGATCCAAAGCTCACTGAATAAATAAAAATCTCCCCCATACAAGGGCAGAGATGTCTTCAGTGTCACTGTGCTTTAAAAACCCTTGCTGTTCAAAATTAAAAAAAAATAAAAAATAAAATAAAAACCCTTGCTGTTGGGTGGGAAGAAGGGGGAGTTCAGCACCAGGGGACATCAGACGGGAGATTCCTGTCCTAGCCCCAAAGACTCTGTCCTCATCTCTCTCCCCCTCACCATGGCGGCTGCGATCTCTTCCGGGCTGTCCCCATCCAGATCAAATCGGAAGGTCACCATCTTGCTATTGTGAGTCTGTAGCTGGCACTCAACCACTCTGTCATTCTGGTCTGAGACCTTCAGATTCAAAGTCAGCAGAGGGGAGGATGTCAGGCCCTCTGTCCTCATCACATGTCCCCACCCCACTCCAATCAAGTGGCAGTGGCCACATTGGAATTGGAGAGAAGCAGACTCTGTCCCCAAACTCTGGTGTTAGAAACGAGACTGGCTGCCTCTAGGGTACCAGTCACATACTGCTCTCCCCTTTTTTTTGGCTGACCTCCCTTCCCCCCTGGCAGTTTCCCTCCTGGTCCTGTAGGTTATTCCCCATCCCCTGTGCCCCTTTCTTACACTAGTGACCCGCAGCCGGGATCGTGGTCTGCGTCGGAGATTTCTCCCTGGGGGTCTCCTCATGCGTCCCATCCCTTCTCCCACATCACTAAGGCCTGACGCTGCATCTGAGGCATAGCTGGAAAAGGAAAGGAGATAGGAGTGTCAGAGTGGACACTGGGACCCCAGAGCGCCATATGTCTCACTTCAGCACCCCAACTCCTACCAGAACCTACCTGTCTCCCGGGGAAAAGTCACTGCCAGGGCCAGAACGTGGAATGGATAGGGCAAAAGCCTGAAATAGGAAATGGGTTCATGAGGTCAGAGGACGATAATCATTGGGATCCAGGGCAATGGGGTCAAGGGTCCTGGGGTACTAGGCAGAGGGAATTAAGGAAGATGAGGACAGAGTGATGGATTTCCAGGGACATGGGGCGAGGTCATGGGGTTGGGTTTCACAAGGAGAAAGATAGGTCATAGGCTTGGACTGGCTGGGAGCCCCCCCCACGTGACCCCCTCTCACCGAGGGCAGGCAGAGATGGGACTCAGCGGGGCTGGATGGCACCCCCCCAGGGGGCTGAAAGGCAGGGTCTGAGGCATCCAGGAAGCCGGAGGAGCTGAGGTAGCCATCAGTCTCGCAATCCGCTGGTGGGGGAGGGAGGGGATCAAAAAAGGGGAAGTAAAGGGGACTGGTGGCTAAGCAGGGGGGCTGCTTGAGCAAGGAGGGGCCTGGAGCTGTGGGAGTTCTTTCCCAGAAGGAGCTTCATGGCTAGATGTGGAAGGCCGGGTAAGTGACGGTGCTGCTGGATTGAACTTCTGGGCAGGTGGGGGGCAGAGGCCAAGGGTTCTGGGACCTAGGTCACATCCCAAATCCCACAGTCAGGGGTGACTTACAGGTGGTAGATGAGTAGGAGGCATGGCGGAAGAGGAAAGGCTGGTGCTGGTCTGCCTCTGGCTCCTCAGGCTCAGGGGGGAAGCCGCTGGGGCGACCAGGAGTCATGGGGACAGTTGCTGGTGGGGGTCCTGGTGCAGGGGGGAGGGCCTCCAACTCCCTAGCTTTGCGCAGCTTCTCACGCTTTCGCTGGATGGCAGCAACTCGTTCACGTACTGCACGGGCCACTGGCTGGTAATCAGCCTCGCAGACTAAACCCAGGGCCACCTGGAGTGAAGAGGGTGAGGAACACAGTTTGAGGTGAGGACTCTGCTCAAAGACACGTCAGGACACCTTCTTGGGGCCTCCAGAGTATTTCTCCAGGAGAAAGGGCACTAACATTCATTGATTAGGCACTGTGCCCATTAACTGGCAACTCTTTACATCACCATCATTAAATCCTCCCAACAACTTTCTGAGGTAGGTCTTAGCTCCATTTTAGACATACGTAAAGCTGTGACTAGTCCATGGTTATCTAGTAGGTCCATTGCTCTGAGGGGGCAAGGGGGAACGTGTGGCAATATCTGGGGACATTTGTAGTTGTCACAACACAGTACTACTGGCATCTAGTGAGTAGAAGCCAGGGATTCTTCTCAGCGTCCTTTAATGCACAGGACAGTCCCCCAAATAAAGATGGCAATAGTGTCATCATCAAGAATCCCTGTAAGTAATGGATCAAGATCTGATCCCAGGTCAGGTGTGAGCTGTGCTAAGGAGACCTGCTCTCTTGCCACATTTCAAACACATTCTCAGGTTCCTGACCCAGACCTACCATAGATGATCCCCACCCTCTCAACTGCCATTTTTCTTTCTTTCCTTTTTTTTTTTTTTTTTAAGATTTTATTTATTTATTTGAAAGAGAGCGCACAGGCAGGGGGAGCAGGGGAGGGAGAAGTAGGCTCCCTGCTGATGAGGGGCTTGATCCCAGGGCCCAATGCCCCTCAACTGCCATTTTTCTATCAGGAATCTCATACTAGGGCACCTGGATGGCTCAGTGGGTTAAGTGTCTGCCTCAGTGGGTTAAGTGTCTGCCTTCGGCTCAGGGCATGATCCCAGAGTCCCAGGGTCTAGTCCTGCATCAGGCTCCCTGCTCGGCGGGGAGTCTGCTTCTTCCCTCTGACCCTTCCCCCTCTCATGCTTTTTCTCTGTCACTCTCTTTCTCAAATAAATAAATAAAATCTTAAAAAAAAAAGAGGGGGGAATGTCATACTCTCTTCCTCCCCGCACCCACTTCCGGCCTTCCTAAACCAGCTCTGCATCTTCTACTTCCCAGGTATGCCTCTCATGTCTGGAAGCTTCTGTTCATCATCTCCTTATTCATCTCAAGGACAAGCTTCACTATGCATGTAAGGAAGGTGGGGTGGGGTGATCTGACTTAAAATCTGAACGGCCTGAGTTTAAATCTAGCTCTGCCACTTACTCGCTGAGGACCTTGGACAAGATATTCAACCTCTTTGAGCCCTCCATCTCCTCATCAGTACATCAGGATAAAATCACTCCATGCAGGGTTGGTAACAACAGTCGAATGCAGGTGAAAGTGCTCTAAACCATGTACAAATGGGGGATTATTAAAGAGCTCCAACCATGTGCCAAGCACTGTCAGAGATAGAAAAATCAACAGAACACAGTCTCTGCCCTCAAGGAATTTTATAGTCTAGTAGAGGAGAGAGACAGGAATGTCTCCTGGTATAAAACAAGACCGACGGTGGTGGGTCCTGTAATGGAGAACCTGTTGAAGTGGAAAGAAGCATTTAATTTTGACTCTAGAGGGAACAGGTTTCCTGAAATTCATGGTTCTGAGCATGGAGGAAGATGGGGAGGGGGGGACGACAAGGTGGGGGAAGGATAAAAAAGAGAAAAATAATTAGATAAATTGGAGAAAAGAGCATTCCAGGAAAATTGGATCAGCAGGAAGTAGAGCAAGGGAGGCTGGAGGACCCCAGGCTTGATCTGGAAAAGGAAATCTTCAGCGAGTCTGCACACTGGGTGTGTGTGTGGGTGTGTTAAGGCGGGAGGGGCAAGGGGGTACTTACAAGACAACCTGAGAGGGCTGAGCTGGGTGCCTCTGCCACCGCCCCGCCCCACCCGGCCCCTCCAGTCGACGCCCACAGGCTCCGCCGCCCCCCCCTCCCCAAGCCCAGCCGCAGGGCAGTCTGTCCTCTGCTCACCATCTCCTGCGCCACCTCCTCTGCCGCGTCCCGGCCCAGCTGGAACAGGAACTCTATGGCCTGGTTGTCCCGTGGGCGCCCCCCGCGCCGCGCGTCCTCCATGCGCAGCCAGAGCTTGAGGCCGGGCTTCTCCCCGTCGTCCTCCTCCGCCAGCTCCACGTGCACGCCGCGCTCCTCGCGGAAGAAGGCGTGAGCCAGGAGGTCCTGGATGGTGAACCTGAGGGCGGTGCGGGTGAGCCGAGCCTTGCCGCAGCCCGTCCGCCACCCCCAATCTCCCCCAACACACACCCTGCCCCCTCCACCCCACCTCTCGTTCTTATCCGTGCGGATGCAGCCTTCAATGATCTCCTTCACCTCGGGCATCTTCACCTTGTAGAAGCTGTTCGGCTTTGTGCCCTGGAGGAAAGGGGTTGCATGAGGCCTCGCGCCCCAGCTCTCTGCTTGCCCCCCATCCCGCCCGAGGCAACAGGGCGTGCAATCCTAAAAGCACCGCGACAGCTACTAGACGGTTTGATTTCAAATCTCCGTCCCCCCACGTATCGACAGTATGACCTTGAACAAGTCTCCCTGTGTGCCAGTTTTCCCATTTGTAAAGCACAGGGCAGAGAAGAGGCCCTCCCTGCTCACCCTGCGGGTGGAAGATCAGATGTGAAATCGTTTGTAAACTCTAGGGAGCGCTACACACGTTATTATTCTAAACAGCTAGTACTGGGGCGGGGGGCGGGGGGGGGGCGTGTGTGCATCCAATACCCTTCAGTGTTTACCAGAGCATCTTCGTGTCTAGCCTGTTTACTTTAAGGGAAACGGCATTGACCGCGGGCTGGTTGGGGCAGGAAAATGGGAGGTGACCTGCAATTCTCTGTCCTCCCCACCCCCTCTCACCGAAGTGACCTTGCGGTAGATTTGGGCGGCATTCTGGCACTCGGAGTAAGGGTACTCTGAGGTGGCCATCTCCAGCATGCACATGCCAAACGCGTACACGTCCACGGCCTCGTCGTACTTTTCCTCGTACATCTCAGGGGCCATGAACTCCGGGGTCCCTGTAGGATCCACAGCAGGCATCAGGCTACAGAGCCTTCCTCTGGCTTCGTCCCTCCTCTTGGGCGTACCAACAGCTAGCCAGGGGGTGCGGGGAGGGGGCAACCTGGAGAGTTCTGAAGTGATAGTGACGGACACTTCCCCACTGTGTGTGTGTTGGGGGTGGGTGGAAAGGATGCTATAGGTCTCCCCATGTTCCCCATGCTCTTCTAACTCCGTGCAACTCAAAGGGCCCTGCTGGGAAGAGAGGGCCCCCAGGCTCTCTTCTGACGCGGATCGGGGGGAGGGGGGGGATAGCAAGGATCCTGGAGGGACTAACCGATCACGCTCTTGGCAAAGGAGGCGCGCTTGAGCGTGGCCAGGCCCAGGTCGCCGATCTTGACCGAACCTGAAGGGCCCGTGATAAAGACGTTGTCGCACTTGAGATCCCGGTGCAGAATGGGGGGTACCCGGGAGTGTAGGAAATGAAGCCCCCGAAGGATCTGGCGGCTCCAGCGCTGAAGGACTCGCGGCTTCATCTCGCGGAACCGCCTCAGGTATCTGCGGGAAAGGCACGTAGCCAGGGTCGTGGCGGGGACACGGAGGCGGGGGAGGGGACCCCCGCTGGGAAGTTCCCCTGGTCCCACTGGCACCACCGCCTACACATCTTCTGCCAGCATTATTCTAGCTCAGGTCCTCGCCGCGCTCCAGAGAGAAACTGAGTCCGGGGTGTGGGAGCTAGCCGTGAGAGTACAAAACGGGTCCGGCGGTAAACTTACAGATAGGGCTGCGCCAAAGGGGCTGGGGAGTGCGGGAAGGGATGACTAACCGCCCTGGGCGTGGGGGAGGGCTTCAGAGAGGAAATAACTTTTATGTTGCGTCCTGAAGAATGAGTAGGGGTTCAAGGGTGAAAAGGGAAGGGATGGAGACTTTCCAGGCAGAGGGGACACTGTGCTGAAAGGCATGGAGACAGCGACAGGGCAGGGTGGGAGGAGGTGCTGGGAATTCGGTTCCTGTGGAATCTAGGTTCAAGATGAGGCTAAGTCCTAAGGACTCTGTGAGTAGGTCAGAGAGTGTGGGCTTTAACCTGAGGGTGGTGGGAAGCCTTGAAGGGGTTTTAAGGAATGGAGAGATTCCCCAGACTGCAGGAAGATAGGATAGATTGGAAAGGTGAGGGCAGAGTTGGGGAAGGCCCGAGAGGGCACTGCTGCAGGGCTCCAGACCAGTGAGGTGGCAGTGGATGGAACTGGGAAGGCAGAGTGGGGAATTATAAGGAGGCCTTGGAGACATACTGATGGGGGAAGGCGGATGCACAGAATGGAGATAAAGATGGCATCTGGGGAGATCGGGTTTTGGCTGGCGTGCTGGGTGGACACTGCCATTCAGTAAGGCAGGGATGCAGTAGGGACGGGTGAGAGGTAGCAAGCCTGGTTTTGGACCTAAATATAGAGTTTGAGGAGCGTGGGAGAGGTTCCAGAAGCAGTGGGGACCTCCCACCACCAGCTCTCCCACCAACCAACACTACCACCAGGCACAGAGCTCACGTCTTCAGGGTGCCGGAGGTCATGAGTTCGGTGACCAGCACGATGCAAACCTGGCCCCTCAGCACTGACTTCCACGAGTCATAGAAGCGGACAATGTTGGGGTGCTGCAGCCCCTTGAGCATCTCCACTTCCTCAGAGAATCGCTGCCGCTCGGCTCGAGACAGTTTCCTAGTCTGTGGGGTAGGGGACGGGGGTCAAGTTCACGACAGGCTCAGGACTCCCACGGAGAGGAGGAAGGGGCACATGGGGAGGGGCTGGGGGAGAGGTGAGGGTTAGAGCCCAAGGAGGAGGCTAGGTCATCACTTGCCCAATGGGCTGTATACCTCGAATTCTCGATCCGCCCCCTCAGGCTGCTATAAGGACACACCCATCCCGGGCCTGGGGCCACCCCTGGACCCTCCGCTGGACACAAGGGCCTTTATGCAGCCCGGTCCAGGAGCCCTGAGCTCAATAGCGCCTTTGTGGCCTCCCGGGCCAGCCGTGGGGTGGGAGGGGACGCCCCAGGGCTGGCAGTGGGCAGGCAGCAGGCGGGCAGCAGGCTGACAGCGGGCAGAGAACTGGGGCCTTCAAGGGGGTTGGCCCCAGAAACCGGGAACTGCTAGATCCAGACTGGAGGCAGGAGGGCTGCAGAGGGAGTTACAGAGAAAGATCCAGGACCAGGCACCAGGAGACCGCCCCCTGCCCCATGGCTGTCCCGCCCCCTT
>NC_138383.1:17715991-17802193 GCF_054177405.1 Leptonychotes weddellii
GTTCAGTGCCCTTGGGTCTGGGAAGGGAAAGCCCAGGTAGACAGTGGGATGAGGAGCAGGACTGGACTGAGGCCAGGGCTGGAGCTCTCTGTCTCCCCCTTCCCCAGCTATGGAGAAGTCTAGAAGTCTGACTGCTCCAGAAGGGGCCTGGGAGGGCCCCATCCTGCCACCACTGCTCTAAATCTTCTGGAAGTGGAGAGGATCCTGCCCCAGCTCCTGGCCTCCATCATCCCAGCCTCCTACCCTGCAAAGATTCAGGGTGAAGGAGGAGGAGAACCAGAGTCATACTGAGGGTCTCAAGACTAAGAGGAAAGGGAAAGGAAGAGATAGTAACCACTGCAGGAGATTGGTGGGCCAGTCACCCCTCAGATCTGAACTGGCTCCCTACCCGATTTTGCATCGTATCTTCCAACTCTCAGGGTTGAGTATAGAGACTTTAAAGTTAGAATGTCCAAAACTCGGGGCGCCTGGGTGGCTCAGTAATTAAGCGTCTGCCTTTGGCTCAGATCATGATCTCAGGGTCCTGGAATTGAGCCCCACATTGGGCTCCCTGCTCAGCGGGAAGCCTGCTTCTCCCTCTCCCACTCCCCCTGCTTGTGTTCCCTCTCTCTCGCTGTGTCTCTGTCAAATAAATAAATAAAATCTTTTTTAAAAAAATGTCCAAAACCCATAAGGAAGCCACCATACACCCTCTGCCTCAGTTTATCCTTCTGCAGCCCAGAATCAGCCAGATCCATTGATCATCAGAGCAAAGGGGAGTGGGCAGGAGTGTCTGGACATTTGACTGGAAAGATAGATCTCTCCCTTGCTGCCGTCCCCCAGATTTCTCATCCCAAGACCTCCAAAGGGTCCCATCCCGAGGTGCCACAGAAGGGCGCCCAGCCGCACCTGCAGCTCACACCAGGCCACCTCCACCGTGGTGTCAGTGTCCAGCCCTCGATACACCGTCTTGAACGAGCCACGTCCAATCTCGATGTCAAATTTGAGGTATCGGCCGTCCGGGGACGTTGCCACCGCCTGGGTCTCCGTATCCTCCTTTTCCTCCTGCTCCCGCTGCCGCTCCCGAGCCGCGGCTTCGGGGACTGTCGGCGGATCCCGGGGCCCCCGGCCTCCTGCAGAGCCCGCGAGCTCTGGACGCGCGGAGTCTGCAGCCTTCACGGGGTCTCCCCCGGTCCACGTGCCCTCGGGGGGCTCTGGACAGCTAGGCGGTGGGCTCCTCGCGGGGCCAGGACCAGCGGAGTCCGGAGGATCAGGGGGCTCCGGAGCGGGTGAGGTTGGATGGCACCAAGAGCTCAGCAGCCCCAAGTCGACTGAGCTGCGGCGGCTGAGACGGGAAGAGCGCGGCCGGGGCTCAGCCTTCCCGGAGAAGCGGCGCGCCCGGCGAGGAGGGGGCCCAAGGCGGGGCGGACCGGCGGCGGCGGCGAGAGGCGGCGGGGGCCGTAGGGCCAGGTCGGCCTCCGCCTGGGACATGGGGACCGCAGTCTCGGGGGTTGGGGGTGCCAGCATGAGGAAGGGCCGGCGCCGCAAGGCAGTAAGCCGGGCGGCTGGAGAGGCGGCGGCCTGACAGGCGGACCGGCTGGGTGCGCAGCGCTCTGGCTGAGCTCCTGGGGCCCCCAGTCCCCGGCTCGCCCTCCCCGCAGCCCCGCCCCGGCCCCGCCCCCCGGCCTCACCGCCCCCCCCCCCCCACCAGGGCCGCCCCTCGGAGCGGCCAGCCGCGCGCGCGCGGAGCCGGGTGCGCAGCCCCTCACCTCAGCCGCCCCGCCCCCGGCCGCAGGCCCTCCCCTCCCTCGCCTCCAGGCGCACCCGCCTGCAGGCTCATTCCGAGGCGGACTGGGTGCGAGACGGAGGTGTGTCCTCCCGCACTGAGGGCGCAAACCTGTTTGGGAGCGGGGGGTGGGGGAGGCACGATGCTGGGACTGGGAGAGGAAACGTGACCGCGGCTCTCGGGCCCTAGAAAGGGGGGTGGTACAAGGGAAGGTTACCACCGGCCTGCACGCCCCAGATAAGGTAGCGCCACCCCCTCCTGTTTGCCCGGGGTAGCCCCAGGCCGACAAAACATAGGTCAGAGGAACGGTCTAGTTTTCTCCCAAGCCGCTGTCCCTCTAGGCTGCACAGGGATGGGTGTGCGCACCCCAGGGCAAGCCCCTCCCCCAAGCCAAGGACCCGGTCACCCATACCCTCCACCTCCCCTACCTTGGCCGCAGCCTGGCCCTGGCCACACTAGCTGTTTTTGCTATGTGGGCTCTCCTTCCTCCTTCTGTTTGCCAAAGTTCCCAATAAACCAAAGTCCATATCCGGTTTACACCCCTTCAGCTCCCCTTGGCCTCAACTACCCCACCCAGACCAGAAGGATGGAGGGAGAGGCTTCAGAGTGGTTCAGGACTTTCATGGGGGGAGATGGTGAGGGAAGGGGAAGCCATTAAGTTGCTCCAATTCAGAGAAAGAAAGTCCGTCCCCAAGCTGTGCTCCATCAGCACTCCCCCACACAGCCCACCCAGCAGATGTAAAACCACAGGCTCACTGGAGCCTGCCAGCACTGGAGGACCTTTTCATTTACAAAGGCCAAAGGCCTCTCCCCTCTCCTAGGCTGGGATTCACTCAGGGGGCAACGCTTCGCAGCTCTCCCCATGCCCATTCCAGTAGTAACTTCCAACGGCAGGCAGGCAAGTGGGGTTGAGCTTTTTAATATCATAAATCAGTGTCCAGCCTGGTCTCTCACTGCCAGGCCCCTTCCTGGGCCTCCTATCTTCATATTGCCTGGAAGGCTGCCTGCAGCCAGGGCTTCTCCCATCCCCTAGGAAGGATCCAGCACCAGCCTGAGAGGGGAGGCAATAGCAGCTAAGGGGGTGGGAAGGCGGAGAGACAGAAGCTTGTGCAGGCGTGTGTGTGTGTGTACTTACGTGTGTGAACACATGTGGAGTTAAAGGTTTACAGACCCTGGCTCAGGGACAGTCTAGGATGGGAGAGGAGGTGGGGCAAAGAGAAGCACATCTCTTCTCCCCGGCGCCTCAGCCTCAGCCTCACCCTTCCCCAGAGACACACACACGGAGTAAGTGGGAAGCCTCATCCCTGGACTGGAGCCCTTTTGAGTCTGGTGGAGTCACAGATCCCGTCTGTGGGATCACTGGGTCTGTCTCCCTTTGAAAGCCCTGGAAGGGTGGGAGGTAAGAAGTAAAAGGAGACAGGTGTCTGCTAGAAGAACTTGACGCCTCGGCCTTCGCTGACGGTGATGATCTCAGCCTTATGCTCCTGCTGCAGCGCCTGCAGAGCCCGAAGGAGGGTTGCTTCATCCAGCCCGTGGAACTCTGGATAGGGAGAGGTGGGCAGTCAGGGACACTCAGCTTCTGGGGGCCCCAGGCCCCTGAGGAGAAGAGTCTAGCCGGAAGCTGAGACCTCGAGGCTAGGGGGGCCGTGTGCCATCTACACTGCGGCAGCTGCCGTCAACCCTTCCTGGGAACTCCTCAGAGTAAGGGGTGGAAGAAAGCCTGAGTCAGCATGCAATGAGAGTTCATGCTTATTCTCCCCTTCCAGGTTCTTCTGTCAGACTCAACCCTCACATGTATCCCCCACCCCCATGCCATGTGTCTGATGTACAAGAATGACACCACCTGCTTGTGGGCCACAGAGTGGGGGACAGTGAAGCCTAGGAAGGTCAAGGTCCTTGTCACTGGATTCTGACCCTAGTTGCACACTGGTACCCATCAGGAGCACCTGTCCTAACACAAAGAAGTGTAGCCATACCTCTGACCAGGAGACTGTTAAAGTCCAGCATGGGTATCTGCCTTTTCCTAGTTAAAAGGAACAAGGCTGGGAGCCAAGGGCCAGCTGAGTATCTGGAGATATGGCAAGATACTGCAGGGAGAGGTGAGAAGCAGGTGGCAAGCCCTAACAGGTTCGCACACCTCACCCCCTACGGGGGCCTACCTCTTGAGTCAGGGAGCTTGCCTTCTGAGGAAGCCTCCAGCTTTGCCCAGCATGAGTGGTGGGCTGGGCAAGGCTGCAGCACTGAAGTCATGGGGTGATGGTGGGAGTAGCAAGCAGAGGCCTGCAGGGCAGGGGGGAACAGCCAAGAGCTCTAAACTTTGTTATGGCAGCCAGGGCCTGGCAGAAAGGGGAGGTGCCCTTTTTTCCCCAGCTGAGATTGGAACTTTTGGTGATCCTGGGGATCAGAATATGAAGCCAGAGATAAAAGAGCTAAGAATATATTTACACTATGTAAAAATCAAACAGTATACAAATCCTTGCCTGGCCAGAAACCTAAGTATTTAAAAGGCCTGGGGGTGGGGATGGGGGTGTTGGCCCAATCCCTTCAGCTGATGCCCACAAATCTTGAGCCCTCTATAAGTATAAAGGGTGAAAGAAAGGCCTGTCTCAGCAAGGAATGAGATTTTCGGCTTAATCTCCCGCCCCAGCTCCTCATTTGGCATCTACACCAGTAATTCTTAACTTTTCATGGGTCACAGATGCCCTTGAAAATCTTTTAATATAGACTCTATCCCTAGAAAAATGCACATACATCCCCACAGACAAAACCTGGGAGTATTTTGCATATAAATTCAGGTGGTTTAGGGAAACCTTGGACATGGGTTAAGAGGCCTTGTATCATGTAGTATTTAGAATTCAGAGGCAGGGATGGGAAGTCTAACGGTCAAACAAGGACTGGAGAGGATTCAGATGACAAAACTGGGGGGAAGGGAGAAGCATTACCCTCATCCTCTGTGTCGTCCCCATTGGTCAGTTCATATAGGGTGAACACGGAGTTGTTCTGGCCACTCCTGGAAACCTATGGACACAGAAAACAGGCATTGAATAAGGACGGGAAATCTCCTGGGAGAAGGTGAGCTCAACAGCTCCACCTATCTGACCCAGGAATGGCACCTATTCCCAAACCCGGGCTCACTGTCACCCCAGCAGGAGTGGCCTAAACACCGCAAACCCCATAGGTGCTATATTTATACGTGTACACACATACACGGAACCACTAAACCACAGGCCTTCACATGTCTGAGCAATGACCTCTCATTCTGTTTTCCTGTTCAGGAATAGGTGGCATGAGTTTGTTATATTTGGGTTGTTGATGCTTCTTCCCCTCTTCTCTCCCCTGGGAAAGTTTAGGGCTTGTGGTGCAGAGAGTTTGCCCCCACACCCACACCGGTTCAGAATGTCTCATTCATATGGCAGACAACCCCAAAGGGCGCAGAGGGGGAAGGGCCCCAGGCTTTTTTTTTTTTTTTCCTTCCTTTCCTCATTTATCTTCTGTGGCCAGAGACTCCAGCCAACAATAGTACTCATGGTTCCCAGCACTGCATTCTCCAAACATGGCCTCATGTAGCCTCTCGCCTCCTACAGTCAAAGGCAGGGAAGTTCTATACAGCCAGGGAAATTGAGTCACTGAAAGAGGCTTGCCTGGAAGACGTATACTTCCTCTTTTTGCCCCTTCCCACTTTGCTCAGTCTAGACCTGGGAACACCAGGTATCTGCTGAACATAGATACGATTCTCTGCCATGGGTCACCATGGCAGAATAGTCTCACCCACTGATAGATGAGCTTCCCCCATTCTTCTGGCCTTCGCCACATGATCAGGAAGCTAGACTTGTTCTTATCCAACCACTCCAGGTTCCCTGCGAAACAGATACTTATGAAAGCATCTTATGCTAAGAAGGGACAGAAGGCAAAACCAAGGTGGAACACAGTGGAAGAGACTCAGCTTTCAGGAACGGAAATTCAAGATCTGTTTTATTATTACTATCTGCAATGCACCAATTCTCCTTCTACCTGTCTCCAGGTCTCAGAACACAGATGGAGAGATTTCAATGGTGAATACCAATAGGGAAAAAGGACCCGGGGAATTGGACTATCTACTGCACAGAACACTATGGGCTCCAAGCGAGGGGAGAGAAAAACGTTGTTAAAAGCGAATACTTGTGGGGCACCTGGCTGGTACAGCTGTGGAGTGGGTGACTCTTGATCTTGAGGTTGTGGGTTCAAGCCCCACATAGGCTATAAAGATTACTTAAAAATAAAATCTTAAAGGGGCGCCTGGGTGGCTCAGTCGTTAAGCGGCTGCCTTCGGCTCAGGTCATGATCCCAGGCTCCTGGGATCAAGCCCCACATCGGGCTCCCTGCTCAGCAGGAAGCCTGCTTCTCCCTCTCCCACTCCCCCTGCTTGTGTTCCTTCTCTCGCTTTGTTTCTCTCTGTCAAATAAATAAAAAAATCTTCAAAAAAATTAAATAAATAAAAAATAAAATCTTAAAAAAAAAAAAAAGCAAAAACTTGTGCCAATCTGCCCTCAGGAAAACCCCAAGCAGGAGGAAAAATAAGGAAATCTGAGGACCTGAACCCACCTTTCTTCCTTAGTTCCTCTAATACAACCTGGATTGATTCCACAGGGAGCTTCCCTGGTTTAAAGTTAAGGGAAGGGCACTGATGGACTGAGTTGGGTGGGATAAAAATTCTCAGGGCCAGTGTCATGTTGAAAACCATCTGTCCCCTTCCTCTCCCTCCCACATACATATATGTGCAATTCCCCAACAGGCTATAAATTGGCATTTCCTGGATATTGGGGGGAGGAAGGGAAAAAACTAGTCCAATTAAAGGGAAGAGCTTTAGAAATGAACAGTACTATCATCTGTCACCCTCTGTCCTCTCTCCTTCCTTCAGACTTTCTCCACAGATACTTTAGGTATGAATCAGGCAGCAAAAACAAATGACCTTTACTTCCTGGGAGGAAGAGAGTAGGTGGAGAAAATTCCTAAAGGTAGTATCAGAGTTTGAGCTTCACTCAGTAAGAGGACAGGAGATTCAGAGTCAAAAGGGCTTGGGTTGAAAAGCTTGGGACTTGGCTTCAGGGCAGAGATTCTAAGACCTGAATGACACCTGGGTACTTGTCACTGGCTAGGACAAGAGGGTTTGAGGCTGCATTTGCATTGGGGTTTGGGGATAAAATGGAAGTCAGCTAACACATACTAGCTCTTTCCCAAGTCCAGTTTGGGTGGGAATCTGACTACGGTGGGTGAAGCGGGGTGTGAAATCTGGGCATGTGGGAAAGCGTGGAAGTGCATGTGTGTGGGCTGTGGAAGAGCCTGAGGGAGGATACGCTGTAGCTTCACGTTGTTGAAGAGCGGGCTCTCCTGAGCTTCCATCACCGTCATGCTGGACTGTTTGTGCAGGCGGCAGAAGGACAGGACCAGCGAGCACCAGGCGGCCAGCTGCTTCTGCCGAGTGTCCACGTTCGGCTGCAACCTGCCGGGCGAAGGGGGTGGGGCGCAGAATTAGAGGGCGTGAGAGAGCGAGAGGCAGCACTTGCCGGAGGCGCGTCTGGGGGACAAAGTGGGAGACTGAGGGTGGTGGCGACCGGGTCCTTTCTCCCCCTCCCCATCTGAAGCATCAGGGCTGAGCCCGGGGTCCGGGGCAGGGGAGGGAGGCGCAGCGGGGCTTCTCGGGGTCTGAGCCTCACGTAAAGAAGGGCGGGAAGCGATACTGCCACGGCCACTCGAAACTCATCGCCATTGTAGTAGCCCAGGAAACCCGGAACCTCCGGGCAAAGGACTTCCGGCCTCCGCTTCGGCACGTCCGGGCAAAAAGCACAGCAGAAAGGTTCCGGACGCCTCTTCGGAGAGGCGGGAGGGATGCTGCTGATCAGCCAGTCCCTTACCATTATCCTAAAAATCCTTACCGTTTAGAGCCCCGAGAAGTCTTCTCATTCAGCTCTAGAGAAGGGCAGTGACTTCTCCAAAGCGGCACAGTTTGATAGTAGAACTGCCTAGGCTTGTTTCCCCTCTGCTCAGCTGCTTTTAATATTAACATCCGTGTCAGTTGCATTTAACAAACACCTCACAATTCCCCAGTCTCTTCAATTGCTGTGTCCTTCGAGCGCACCATTCCTTGGTCTCCTGAAGCACCCGTAGGAGCACATTTGTACCTTTTATCGCTGGAAAAGTTTCGGCTTCCATGATTCAGAGCTGCCCGCTTTGACCACAGCCATCTATCTCTCACGTCCTCACTTTTCTAGTGTCAAGTCCCCAGACCCATTTTGGTCTTATTTGACTCCTTACCCAGCCTAGACTACCCCATTCTGTCCCCTTGCTTGCCTACCTGCTGTCACTTAACAAATCAGGGTTGTTGTTCCTCTACCCCTCCCCCCACTCCTGCCGAGTTGTATTACTGGAAGAAAACCACAGAACATGCTGGCTGAGCCCCAGGTTCTCTGACTAACCTCACTGCTGGGCTCTCAGTGCAGCCCAGCACTGTCTTTTATTGACTCCCTGTCACATCCCTCCAGGTAACTCTTCAAATGTTTCCATTCATCAAGTCATTCCACCTGTCTCCATCTTCTTTCTCTCTGCAGAATTCCCTTCCTATTTTGTGAACTTGAGGCCAAGCATTTGAACCTCCTGATCGTTCCTCCTCTGTCTGTCACCACACTTGATTCTTCCCACAAGAATTCCTTTCCACTTTTACGTCTTTCTTTTGGACTCAAAGGAAGAAGTGTCACTCTTCCTTTACAAGACCAACCCTTTGGCATATCTTCTTACCTCTCCTTTCCAACTGCCTCTAGGACTTCTTTGTATATCATCTTCCCTCTTTTCTTTTCCTCTGGCTCCTCTCCCCTAGTTGACAAACATGCTCAGGTCACCCGTATTTGAAAATATGTACAGTTTCCTTGACTTTGTCACACTCTCAATTTCCTATCTGATCTTTAACCTTTCCCCCACTCAAGTCCATCCTTCATTGTGCACAGTTCCCGATCTACCAAAGTGCCCAGCAAATATCTGTTGCATGAATGGATGAACCATTCAATTGATAATGTTCTTTCAAAGGGCACTATCTCCTTTGCTTCCATGGCACTGCTTTATCCTTGTTCTGCCACTGTCTCTCTGATCTTTCTCTTTGTCTCATTTCCCCCTCATTCTTTAAATGTGCGTATTTCCTAAGACTCTAACCTCAGCTTTCTTTTCAATACACCTTCTGTCTTGAGAACTTTCATCCTTTTCATGGCTTCACTTGGCATTTCTGTGCAAAACACTCCTAAATCTGTATTTCCACCACCACCACCACCACCCCTCCCATTTCTAACTCTCTGTGGGACATAAAAGCTTGTTCTATTGGCAGCTCATATTGTACATCCTTTTCTTCTTGCCAGCTCCTCTTCCTAATAGCCATTTTCTATCATTACTTCCATCATTGTCCTAGTAACTCAGATTCAAAGCCTGAGTCAGCCCTAACCTCTCCTCTCCTTCATTTCCAAATCCTGCTGATTCCCTCCCTTGTTTTTAATCATCTCTCCTACTTTTTATTTTCTACTTCCTCATTCATCACTCCTTTGGCCCATGTCCTCTTTTTCTCAAGCCTGGAATATTACAACAATTTCCTAATTCACCCCTATTTTTTTACTCTCTTCCCTAGGGGAAATGCACTCCATCTTAAGGTCTAGTCATATACTAACTCCACAATCACCCTCTTGTGATCACACCTCAGCTAGATGTGACCCCTCATTTTTTTACACTTAGATAACATTTGGTTTGTATCCCTTGCATGACTCTCATCACACACTCCATTGCTTTTGTTTGTATACATGTCAGCTGCCCTATTAGATGGAAGCCATTGAGAGCAGAAACTAGGCCTTATTTAACTTATTTTTCCAATAAAATATACCATACACAGTATCTTATACCAGCATGCCCTTGATGTATATTAGTAAAACACAGGAAGGCAAATATGGGCCAACAAGAGAACAGATATATCCCTGGGGAAGACCAATGCATTCATGGAAACAGAGGAAAGACTTATCTCAGGTGAAAACTTAAAATGCCCTAGGAAACAGACATGCCTCTAGAGAGACAGACATGTCCTGAGAAGAGAAGTCTGTCTCAGAGGGTGAATAGATACATTCTAGGAAGCATACAGGTATATATCTATGGAATGGACGGGCATGTCCCAGGAAATGGATATGCATGTTCTCAGAGAGGTAAATATTTCAGCAAGGGGGGGGAAGGAAAAGTCCCTGAAGAGGCTCCAGGTGCCATAAAGAATAAATAGGTGTCTTTATGGAGAACAAAGTTGTTCTCTTGTATCTTTGATGATCTGGAAGAACTGGAGGTTAAGGTCCTCTGTCGAACAACTGGGCCTCACTGTCTGGGGAACATGTAAGAGTGTATATGAAATAATGAGTTCAGAGACTAGGTATGTCCCTAGAAAGTGGGAAGGTGTCTTAAGGGAGTATCAGTATGGCTTAGGAAGCTGAGGGCTGACTTAGTTCCAGCTAAGAACTAGTGAGTGCTATGGAGATGACAGATGTCTGATCCCAGGGTCCAGTCTCCTCAGCTTTGAGGTTCTTCCAGATCATGTCCATCTTCTGGCTGTTAGCTCTAGTGGACACCAGGGGGCAGTGTGCTGCCAGGCTATAGGCCACACCCCCAGGGTCCAGGACAACATAGGATGAGGCCAGGGACCTGGAAGGGGAGTCCTGTGGTGAACTTAGTAGAGTAAGTCCTCACTGCCCTTGCCCTCAGTCCTGAGGTCCTTAGAGATGGACTCTTTTTGGTCATATCACGGTTCCTATTCCCAGGCCCTGGGAGTAAACTGAGGCATGAAGAAGAGGAAAATTCGGAGCTCCTGGGTGGTCCCCCTTCCTTCTTGCAGGAGTCACAGCAGACATTCCACCCTTGCCCCTCCCCCCACACCTCCCCAGCTGCTGTCCAGACCGGAAGGGAGTCTCTTTCCTGTATGTTTCCTGGTGCTGGCTTTGGATAAGGACAGGAAAGGCCCAGCCTTGGGAGGAAGCAGTGGAGGGGGTGGCCTTCAGGTGGGGGGAGGGGGATAGTGGGGAGCAGGCAAGTGAACAAAACAGTGCTGCTATCCAGATTCTTCCAGCTCTGCGGCCCAGAGCTGTGAGAATGGCAGAAATTCTGGGATGGGGAGGGGACAGTACAAAAAAAAAGTTTTATTTTGAAGATTACAGAACTTATGCCATGACACCACTGGGTTTCCATTTCCACCAGTCCAAGGATCTGTGGTGGGCATGGGAGTGAGAGAAGGAGGCAGGGCAGGGAGGGGAACAGAGACCTGGTGGTGGCAGGGAAAAGGAGTAGGATAAGATGGCTGCGAAGAAAAGCTCACACCACCCTAGGCCTGGGCTTCACTGTCTTTACTCCTCCACACCACAAGGGTGACGAGGAAAGGGATGAGGCAGATTGGGGCTATGATCATGGCCAGGAGCACATCCTCTGGGGGGTCTGATAAGGTGGGCTGCACCAGGGAGCAGTTGGCAAAGTGGATCTGGTGAGTCTCAAAGATGATCTCTTCTGCTCGGGGATTGGGGAAGCCCAGGTGAAATACTTCTGCAAAATGCTCCAAGCAATACTGTAGGTCGCTATAAGGCCTGGGAGTAAGGGAAGACTAGAGTGAGTATGGGTTGGGCCCAGAGAGGGGAATGCCCCACACTCACTCAAGGCCCACCCACAAGGAGCAGGCCCCACCCCTGGCCCAAGCTGCCAGGCACTGCCCCTACCTGCTAATCATGGCCCAGTCGCACCAATCCTTGGGGATAGAGTCCATCTGCTCCTTATAAGATTGCCAGCAAAACTGGATAGTCCTCTCATAGTTCTCCATCTTGTCCTCTGTGGGCACAGATTGCTTCACACTGACCACACCCCTGCCCCTCCCTCCAAGCCCTCGGGTCCAGGTATTTCCACTGTTCCTGTCTTCAAACATGGCAAACACCAGGAGAGTCTCAGAAAGTTTTCCAAGGAAAGAGTCTCAGTTCAGAAAAATGTTAATGCCTTCCATGTGCCAGCCCCACAAGGACATCCACACACTTTTTCTGGGGTCTTCTAACCCACCTGTGAGGTGAGCCAGCTCAGAGCTGGGTGGGGGTCATGTGGGATGAGAGGGAGAAGGACCACAAGGAACCCCAGGAGAGAACAGAAGGGGGGTTTAATGGGCTGCCAATTGGGGTTGTGGGAAAGGGACCCTCCCCTCCGACCTGGCTCTCCTCTCGTTGCCCTAGGCCACCCTCCCAGAGCCATGGAATACACACCTTTTGTCTTCAAACTACTTTCAGTGGGAGGAACCTGAGCCAGGGACTCCTGGGGCTTCAGGACAGCTGTGAACAGAAATGGGAGAGGGAGGTGGGATGGCGGGATCTAAGCAGTGGAGTCTGGAGGAGGGATCTGAGACCCTAGGAAGTCAGGGCTACTTTCAGAAGAGAAAAAGGAATAATCCAGGCCCCCAAGGGGTGCCTCAGTGACTGGAAGAGAGGTCTGATACTAGCTCTCTCCCACTCACATCTACACCCCAAATCCTCTTCCTCCTCCCCAGCCCCAGACCTCCCAAGACCTCTCCGCGGGGTCCCGGCACCCCAGGTTCCTCCAAGAGGGAAGCAGCTCGCGCTGAGCCCTCACCGAAGTGGGGCCGGGGACGGTCCGAGGACAGCGCTGTCCCGCCCGCACCCCAGGGCCCGTTTCGGCCTCGGCCGTCCAGCCCCCCTCCCCTCCGGGCCTCCCGCGCCTCCCACCCGGGCCCCGGGGCGCAGCGCTCACCGCCCAGCAGGAGGAGGAGGCGGAGCGCAGCCGGTCGCCGGGCGCGGGTCGCAGGGAGCCGCGGGCCGCCGGCGGCGCGCTCAGCCCGGACCGAGGCCATCGCGCGGCGAGCAGGCGAGGAGGGGCGGTGGCGCTGAGCCGGGCCCGGGCGGGGGCGCCTATATACCCGGCCCAAGCCCCAGGAAGCCGCGCCGCTTCCTCGCAGGGGCTGGGACGGCTGCGGCCACGTGGGGGGCGGGGGCGACGCCCGGGGCCGGCGGGCTGGAGGGGGAGTCGCTGCCCCACCCGGCCCTGGCGCCCGCCGCTCCCTCCGCCGGGTCGACGTTGGCCCACTCTCTCTTCTAGCTCACCCTGCGGGGCTGGACAGCTCCCCTCGTAACCCCAGAACCGGGATGCATTTCCTGGGCTCAGCCGCGTGGCGCCCAGGACTCGCCCGGGTCTCCGAGCATCCGCTCCCGGGACCCTATCGCCCTTTCTCCTTCGTTGCGGTGCCGAGGAAGGGGGTTAGCGACCTGCTCTCGCGGACCGGGAGGAGAAGGAAGGGACTGGGAGTTCAGAGGGCCTCTCCACGCCGCAGTATCTAAGGCAGGGGGTTGGGGCTGCCCTGGGCCGTGGGGGAAGGGTCGCCTGGAGCTGGGCTCAGAGTTCCCCTTCCCTGGGAACACCCACTGATGTCAGTCCGCCTGCCAAAACTGGGGAGGAGGAGATGAGGGAGCCAGCCCTCCAGAGTCGGGAGAAGGTCTGGGGATAGGGGCAGAGGGGAAACCAGAGTCCAAATACCCTCTCTTCCAGGCACCTTGTGGGGCCTGGATCCACAAACCTGGTTGGGGGGAAGGGCAAAAGTAAGATTACTTTATTCCTCCTAAGAAGGTGGCCACAAACCGGATTGGGGGGGAGGGGCAAAAGTTAAAGATTACTCCATTCCCAGGAAGAAGGTGGCCACTACTCTTCAAGGACAAGGTTGTGAGAAGGGAAGGGTTTAGAACCTACTATGGGTGACTTCATTCACAAAGTGGGTACGTTTTTGTTCCCATTTTACGGGGAAAAAAGCTAAAACTCAGGGAAAAGAGCCCAGAACTTGAGCTCAGAAGCTCTAAATCCCACTTCTGTCTTCCTGCTCCACAACCAGATAGCCCAGAATGACTTTGGTTACCTTGACAATCTGTTTCTCCCCATGTAAGATAGGGACATTATCCTCGATAAGCAGTAGTGAGGATGACATGTGAAAGGGCATTGCACTTAGTGGATGTTTCCTTTTCTTCTTTCTTAAGGACTTGCCTAAGGTCACACTGCTGGGAAGCAGCAGGCTGAGCCTGGGGCCCCAGGGGCCCTGACTTCTGCGACACCACAGCTGTCTCTGTGTCCTAAGCCAGAGCTTCATTAGCTTGAAGCAGCCGAGCAGCCCAGGAGCTGGTTTGGCCCTGATGCTCAGCTCCAGACACAGCTGTCAGCACTGAACTTTCCTAAATTACTCCCAGACACTGACCCCTGGACTCAGCTGCTGCTCTTGTCCCAGTTTACTGATTTCTGCCCACCACAAATTATCCTTTGTGATCTCTTCAAATCTTCACCTTAGGGTCTTAGGCTCTTGCATAATGGTCCCTGAAAGCCTGTAGTCCTCCTCCATCGCTAGGGTCAAGAGGTTGCCTTAGTAAGGCATCTGGAAGAAGAAAGGAGGTGGCCCACTTGGCATGAGCCCCAAAGCCCTCCTGGTGATAGTCATCTTCTGCAATGTGCAGAAAAGAGCCAGACAGCCTCAGAGTCATTTTAGGCCAATGACTAAATCCATTCGTGTCCTCCCACCCAAGATTGCCCTTTTCAAGACGGAAACATGGTCAGGAGGGAGATTTCTGGTTGATGAGATGGGAGGGGGAAACATGGAGGGACAGAAAACAAAACCAGCCATTTCCACTGGGCTGGGGCCAGAAACACCTGAGCCCACTGTGAATTAGGACTGGGGTTGGGGTCAAGATGAAAGTTGACAAAAACAAACGTTGGGTTTTATTTTTTTTAAAGATTTTATTTATTTATTTGAGACAGAGAGAATGAGAGACAGAGAGCACGAGAGGGAGGAGGGCCAGAGGGAGAAGCAGACTCCCTGCCGAGCAAGGAGCCCGATGCGGGACTCGATCCCGGGACTCCAGGATCATGACCCGAGCCGAAGGCAGTCGCCTAACCAGCTGAGCCACCCAGGCGCCCAAACGTTGGGTTTTAAATAGGGCAGTATGGTATCATTGATAAAAACAAATAAGCAAGCACTGGTTAGGATTCTGAAGGCAGACTCTGTCTCTGTGTTGCTGTGTCATCTTGGGCCCGTCATTTCATATCTCTGGAGCTCAACAATTTCACGTGACATTGGAGTCAAAAGGTAACATATAGGTGACTCCGTAGAAAGTGTTATCTTTAGCCTGGACATGGGGTTAAGTTTGCAACATGATGTGGAGGCCTCCTAAAGGGAGCTTGTTGTAGTCATTGCTGAACTTGGGAGTCTAAACCTTCCTGTTGGAAAATCTGGGAATTTTCCCTCCCCCTGATGTTCCTCTTTCCACTTTTCCTTACCAGTTGGTTGGTTGGCTGTTTAATGGACCCCTGGGGGCATCCTGGTAACTGGGGGTCTGCTATTAGGGTCCTTTGGGGCTGAAAGGGGACCAGAGACCTCACTTTCCTCTTCCAAGTTGCCATATAGAAGATAGTCCCATGTTGTGCAGCGAGGGGACAGAGAAGGGCTTCATCAGGGACAGAGGCTGGTTCTTTTATGGAAGTCCTGTTTTCCACCCCTGGGGTCCCCCTTCCCTTCCCTTCCTAAGCCCACTTCTGCCTTAAAATATATACTTTTTGCTATAAAAATATACTTTTTAATTGCAAGTAATACACAAGTATATACTCATTGCAAAATATTTAAACACAGAAAACTTTATACCCTCATTCCTTTCTCACTCACTTCCCTACATTTTTTGGACTTAAAAAAGCATAAATGGGATTTAATATCTCTGTTGTTCGGTGACTTCTTTTTTTACTTAATAATATGTCTTGGGCTTCTTTTCACGATAGCATATATAGATGTGCTTCTTTCCTTTTACCTGTAGTATAGTATTATCTGTAGTCTTTGTCTTATATCCAGTGGAGACTGCTCTTTGTTTCCTACACACCTCCTTAGTCCTCTGTCCCTATCCCACACCCACTCCTAGTGCTCAGGAAGAGAGGAATCTAGTTTTAGTCCAGCTGGACATTGACCTGAGATTTCTGGCCCCAAACTAGATTGACTTCTGCATGGGAATCCTACTGCCATATAAATTTCCCTTCTTGTTACAGGCAAAGGAACATCCTGCCTGAAGCAAGAGGAGAGGTAACTCAAACCTTAGGAGTGCCATTTCTAATCTTCAGCCTTCCCCCTACACACTCACACACAAATCCAGAACAACATGGTAGGGGGGGGAGTAAAAAGCACTGGGGGCCTCCTACACAATGAAATTGCATGCAGAGCATCCTGGGATTACCATCTCTACAGTGTTAGAGACATTCACACATGCTGGCCTCTTCCCCAGCTGTTTCCAAATAAAGAACAGAGCACAGGAGAGGATGTGGGGGAGAGTCAGGGTCCAGGGAGCCAGAAGTCCTGGCTGGGAGGGGCTGATCCTTCCAAGCTGGAGAGAGGAGACAGGTTTCTTTAGAGGGCAGGGAGGCAGCAGGGATGACCAGAAGAGCTATAGTCAGGGAGCCAGCTAGCTAAGGGAGGGAAGACAAAGGCAACTCCATCTCTCTCCATCTCCTCATCTCCAGAATGATGTCACACTCTGTGTGAGGAGACTGGCCATCTCTCAGAGGCAAGAATGGTTATTGGAGAAAACTTTGGCTCTCAAGTTGGTAAAAAACAGAGAAAATGGTCAAGCCATATTCCTCATCAATGCCAGGGACTTAATAGTAGCTACCATTTATTGAATAATTACTACGTGTAATTGTGTTCTCTGGCACATGTGCTGAGTGCTTTGCAAGTATTTCTTAAAACCTTACTACCATAACATCAGAATTATCTTGTCAGTGGGTAAAATGGGGAAACAGGAGTAATGTGCCCAAGGTCCCAGAGGTAGTAATTGGCAGTCAGGATTTGAACTCAGGGCTGCTTGATGCTAAGTTTCATGTCCTTTTTTTTTTTTTCTAAGATTTTATTTATTTATTTGACAGAGAGAGAGAGAAAAAAAAAAGAAAGCACAAGCAGGGGGAGCGGCAGGCAGAGGGAGAGGGAGAAGCAGGCTGGAGCCTGATGCAGGACTCAATCCCAGGACCCTGAGATCATGACCCGAGCTGAAGGCAGATGCTTCACCAATTCAGCCACCCAGGCGCCCCTAAGCTTCACGTCTTCAGCATTATGATTTATCATCTACTTCTCACTCTATATCCAAATACTGATTTCTTACTGGGTCTTGAAGATGGGGTTGAAAGAGGAGAGAAGGATAGTTTCTTCCAGGACCAGATAGACCCCTCCAGAAATAAAAAGATCCTGTTTCACCCAACTCTACACACAACCTCCTCCTCCCTTCCTTCTCTGACCCAGGCTAGACCATGACATCACATGGTGGAGGCTGTTTTTCTGAAGAAGAAAAGAAAAAAAACCAGACCAGATTTATAAGGATGACATGCAGACAGCATGACTGAAGAAGATCATGGCCAAGTGACCATAGCACACGCCCAGCAGTGCTGAGAACACTGCTGGTCCCTCGACACCTGGGGCTGACTCATGGTTGCTGTCAGGACCCAATGCCAGATGCCAGGGTTGCTTTCACTCTTCCTCCATTGCTCAGGACTATGCTATGAAACCATCCCCAGGAACCCTTCTACCCACTCCCAACAGCCCAAGAGTTTTGATGTTACGTAACATGGGGATGCCCCCAGCGTGCCTGGAGTATGCTCCGATTGTTTCATTTAAAACTCACAACTCTATTAAATTAAGTGCCATAGGGCGCCTGGGTGGCTCAGTCATTAAACGTCTGCCTTCAGCTCGGGTCATGATCCCAGGGTCCTGGGATCGAGCCCTGCATCGGGCTCCCTGCTCAGCGGGAAGCCTGCTTCGCCCTCTCCCACTCCCCCTGCTTGTGTTCCCTTCCCTTGCCATGTCTCTCTCTGTTAAATAAATACATAAATAAATAAATAAATAATCTTCAGAAAAATAAAAATAAACAAATTAGGTACAGATTTACAGATGAGGAAACTGAGGCTCAGAAAGATTAAGTAATTTGCCCATGCTCATGCAACTCTTATTGGCAGACATCCAGATCTTGATGCTGAAGCCTACCTAAGTCCTTAACCTCTGCTCCACAATACCTGATGGATGCCAACTGGCTAGCCAACCTGCTAGAGAGAACCAAATAGAAAGGGATGGAGAAGACCAGCCAGAAGGGCAACCAAACAGAATTTCTCATGGCACCAGGGGGTGGGGGGTGGGGCTTCTCCTCTCAGTGATTTCCCTCTTGCAACTATGCCTGCTTTGTTTATATACAGTATTTTTTTTTTTTAAGATTTTATTTACTTATTTGACAGAGAGAGAGAGAGAAAGATCACAAGTAGGCAGACAGGCAGGCAGAGGGAAAGGGAGAAGCAGGCTCCCCGCTGAGCAGGGAGCCTGATGCGGGTCTCAATCCCAGGACGCCGGGATCATGACCCTAGCCGAAGACAATCGCTCAACTGACTGAGCCACCCAGGCACCCCTAGACAGTATCTTTTCACATCCTTTTCCCCAAGACCTTAAAGCATTGGATGGACAATGAAAAACACTCATGACGTTATGAAAGAAAACATTTTCTAGATCATAACATCCAACATGTGTTAAGCAAATATGACAGTAGGGGTATATGTTTGTTTAACATGTATGGTATCTGTGATGTGAGCTTAAGTAATACTACAAAAGGCAGTATTTTCCTCACCTGCAAAATGGGGATAATAAAAATACTTATCAGTTATAAGATATAAAGCACTTAGAGCAGGATATTATTATTATTATTTACGATGATGATGATGATTTCCATTACCTTAGTGGCACACTTTGGAGTCAAGTGGACTTGAGTTTGGATCCCAGCTCCATCACTTATTTAGCTGTATGTGACCATGTGCAAGTACTTAACTCCTCTGAGCATATTTTCTTATCTGCAAAATGGGGTTACCTGTGTGTATCTCACTCATCAGTAAAGATAATGCAAGTCGAGCATTTGAACGAATGTCCGGTGCTAGTAAGCATGTGATAAATGGTATTTACCGGCATAGTGTGTAACATATATACTTATGACAACTGCATTTCCAAGATATTCTGGGATCCTTCCAGTTCTATAATTTTGTTCTTTTCATGACACAGTACTCCTTTTATTTAAAAGAATATAGTCTTTGGAGGGGTGCCTGGGTGGTTCAGTCGTTGGGCATCTGCCTTCGGCTCAGGTCATGATCCCAGGGTCCTGGGATCGAGCCCCACATCGGGCTCCCTGCTCGGCCGGGAGCCTGCTTCTCCCTCTTCCACTCCCCCTGCTTGTGTTCCCTCTCTCGCTGTCTCTCTCTCTCTGTCAAAATAAATAAATAAAATATTAAAAAAAAAAAGAATATAGTCTTTGGAGCCCTATAGAATTCCAGCCCTCGTACTTACCAGCCGTGTGGCCATGGCCAATGTTATCAATCTCCCTGAGTCTCAGTGCTCTTCTCTGTAAAATGGGGCTAACAATGCCCACCTCTCAGGCATCTGCAAGGATTACACAAAATAATGTAGGTTCACACCCAGTCCAATGTCTAATGATTACATGAATGTTAAAGGTGATTTGTTAAATATGTAAATAAATGCGATTTATGTTTGTTCCTTTATGTACAGTGTCATGGATATAATCTGTAGATGTGTGTAATGTACTTTTCTTGCTCCAAAAGCATCTCTGTAGCCTGGTATGCCATCCTAGCTAGAGTGGGGTTCAAAGGGTCATAGCATTAGCAGTGTGGGACCCTGCTGATAAGCCAGGGAAGAGAGAAGGGGAAGTTACAGAAACAAGAGGAACTCTCCCTTCCTGTCTGGTTAGGATTTGTTTGTCTTTCACACAGACTGTTCCCTACTGATATGGGGGTCTGTCGAGTGTCTGGCTTTGATTGGCATCTCCAGCACACAGGGAGTAAGGAGCCCCTTACCCTGCAGGAACTGTTTTCCTCTGAATTTGCAGAGTCCCAAACACATTTCTCTTTCTGGCGCCACTGGTGAGAACAGAAAGCCATGGAGAGAATCCAGAATCATGATATCAGAGCTAGAAGATCTCAGAGAAAGGAGGAGGTAGAGGGATGGGGTTCAGAACATGGGTTTGGGGATCAGAATGACTGGACCCAAATCCTGGCCACACCACTTACCAGCTGGGTAACCTTGGGCAAGTTCCAGAATCTCTTTAAGCCTTAGTTTTCTCAGCTGTAAAATGAGGATAAGGATACTACTGACTTCACATGAAATGAGATGACATGTTGTAAAGCACTCAGCACAGTGCGGGGCACATACTGAATGGACAGTGTCTGAAGGCTATTATCACTTTTCTAGTTCTGCAGTTTTACAGTTGAGGACCCTGATGGCCGGAAAGGAAGCACAGCTCATTAGCTGTCCACCGATCAGGGCTACTTCCCAGGCAAGGCTGTGCCAAAGGCGTGTCCCATGAGATCAAGGCCCTGCATTCACTGTGCCAAGGGAGCAAGAACAGGCAGCACCACCCTAGCTGTGGGATTGGAGATTTCAGACTATGTGCAAAGCAAGGCATGAATCCCACCCAAGTAATCCCCAAAAGAGAAAGTCCCTTCCTGCTGGAATTATTTATTTTGTAATTAACAAAGGCTAAGGAGGCCCATTCTAAATTTTGGCTTGGAGGCTCAGAGTTTAAACTTATAACAGCCACGAACAAGGGTTTATTGTGGGCCTGTTCTTACTTGCTGAATTGAATGCATTATTATGATCCCTATGCAACTAGGGGTCAGGAGCTAAGTACCTGGGGCGGAAAGCTGTGTTTTTGAGATCAGAGGACAAAGTGTCCAGGAGTGGAGAGGCTTTAAAAATTGAGCCATGTTTCCAGGCTCAGTAATGTCCAGACCTCAACTTGCTTTGGAGCTTCCTTTGCCTCTAAGTATTCAGGGAGGGGTCTGGCACTTCAGCTGGCCCCACCAAGGCCTGGGCAGCAGCCCCAGTTTCTGGTGACCTTCACGCAGGCTTTTAGGTTGTGCTTTGCTTTGTTTTGTTGTTTGTTTCTCCACAGCAGGGTGGCCTTTCCTTACTTCTGGGTGGGAACTGGGGGAGGGGGGAGGCAGGGAGCGGGGAGGCAGGAGGGAGGAGAGTTTGCTCCCATCTCTGCAGCTGTGTTTACACTTCCCTGTCAAGCACTGTCTGGGGCCCAACCTTTCCTCGGTCCCCTGTGTCCCCTCGGAGAAACGCTATTTGATCTCCCTGTGGGCTTTACAAGGGAGGGGCCGAACGAGCCCAGGGGTCACCATCCAAAGGGACCTGGAAGGAGGAATGGAGGAAGGTTGGAAGGGAGACAGGAATAGTGCAGAAAGCACTGTTTTGAATTCTGGGAAGCATCATCTTCTTCCCTTTCTACCAGTGGCCTGAAGACCAGCAGGAGACAAAAGTACCTTTAGAACTCGACAGCCGCAAAAGGAACAGAACACACGATGTGTCATTTCTAATCACTGGATTGAACAAAATCTTGTTTTGTGATGGGGATATGAGTGCACAGAGCAGAACAGTCTTCCCCAAGGCTTCACCGGGGCCACTGGTCAGATACAGCATGTTAAAGCCAATAAAATCATGTTAAAATACATGCAAATTAAAAGAGATTTAAGAAAATGGTCAAGTAAATAATGCTCTTCTTCTCTGGGGAGCAAGTTGAGCTGGTATTAATCAGTAGTATTGTTGGACT
Source organism: Leptonychotes weddellii (assembly GCF_054177405.1). Lineage (NCBI taxonomy): Eukaryota > Metazoa > Chordata > Mammalia > Carnivora > Phocidae > Leptonychotes > Leptonychotes weddellii. Next base: position 17,737,442 of record NC_138383.1, read on the forward strand.
CTCGGCCAAGCCTGGGAGAATGGCTGCCAAGGCAAATCAGGCATCAGGTTACAGAAATTAAACACATAATTTTATTTTTCCGCAATAAGGAACTTTCAGAAAAAGAACCAGCCCTATTAGGCTCCTCAGCACACTTTGTCCAGTTTCTTTCGGCCCCAGAGGCCTCCAAGCTAAGAGCAAGATGAGCAACTGGAGGCCAGGAGTGACACAGTTATTCCTTTCTCCTATTAACTGCCTGGGGGTGGGGCTGGGAGGAGTGGGGCAGGGGTGATGGTACTGTTTTTCAAAGGTCCAGCTGCAAACCACTTGCCAACAGTTTTTCTATGAATTTATAGGACAAAGACCTGAAGGGTTGGGAAAAAAAGTTATAGAGGAAGAGCTGGCCAAACAAACACTGGCCAATAGTGTGTCATGGACCATAATCTTTAAGGAAGAGCCTGGTCTCAGAAAAACAAAAACAAAAACAAAACTCTCTCCCATCACAATGAGGGAGAACCAATCAACAAATTTTCCCCAAGAACCCCATGCTTAATGGTGATGTGGGAAGTTGCTTTTAAAATTCTCCGGTGATCAAGGATTGCTAAAGCCCGGTTTAGTCCTGTGTCAAGTATCATGGTGGATAGGAAAGGGTTAATAGCGTGGGAGTGAGCATGAAGTGGTACTGGGGTTGAAGCAGGGGGAGATCCAGGAGGGCTGGGAGGCTTAGTGAGGAGGTGGAGCTTGAGCTGGGCTGCATGACTCTGATCTACAACTTTGAGGTAAACCTCCTCACCATCCTTCCTTTCTGCTTCAAAATATTTCTGTAGCCACATATTCTTTGTTACCACAAAATATCTTGTATCTTTCCTCTTGTCACTTGGCTTACTTTCTTAAAACAATGCAGTCCACTCCCATGGTGTTAGCTGATGGTTCCCATATCTCTTCCCAGTCTCAGTCCTGATATTCAGATCTTCTGAACAGCTTTCCTTAGATAATCCTTTTTTTAACCTGCTGCCTCTCTCCCCCTCTTTTAACCTATCTTCTTTATTTCAATGATTATTTATGTGGCATAATGATTGTGAAACTTGGTTACACAATGGGATCACTTGGGATTCTCTTAGAACTCTTAAAGCCCAGGTCACACCCCAGACAAATTAATCAGCCTCTCTGGAGGTGGGAGGCAGGCATCAATAGTTAATAAAGCTCCCCAGCTGATTTAAATGTGAGCCACACTTGAAAACCACGGATCTAGAAGGCAGGGGGAATGGAAAGGAATATTATTGCAAATTGCTAAGTATGAAGGAATATTTGCTTTGATTTGGTAATCAGAGGCAAGAGAAAAAAAGCAAAGCCAAAGTTTCTGGTATAAGGAAAAGAACCCTAAATCTGGAATCCAGAGACCTGAGTTTAAGCCCTGACAGAGAAATTTTTCATCTGTGTAAAGCAAGTCTTTTAAGTTCTTTTTTTTTAAATTTTTTTTTTTAAAGATTTTATTTATTTATTCATGAGAGACAGAGACAGAGAGGCAGAGGGAGAAGCAGGCTCCCAAGGAGCAGAGAGCCCAATGTGGGACTCGATCCCAGGACCCCGGGATCATGACCTGAGCCGAAGGCAGACGCTTAACCATCTGAGCCACCCAGGCGCCCAAGTCTTTTAAGTTCTTTAGGCCAGAATAGTCTTGTGTATAAAACTGAAATCCTCCCTACCTATTTCATAGAGTTATGAAGATTATCTGAAAAAATGAGCATTATAGGCTTTTGTAATTATGTACTTGGAGACAAATTCAAGGTATTGTTATTTCGTATTTTAAGTTTTTTTTTTTAACTTTATATTTTGAAGTAACTTCAGGTTTACGGAAGAATTGCAAATGGTAGACAGTTCCCATATGCCCATCAGCCAAGTTCCTCAAATGTTGAGGAAGTACAACTGTCAAAACCAGGAACTGAGATGATAAACTACTTTTAACTAGTCTACAGACCTTATTCTAACTTCATCAATTATCCTACTGGTGTCCTTCTTCTTGACCAGGATTCAATCCAGAGTCACACAATCACACATTACCTTTAATTGTCCTGTTTCCTTAGTCTCCTCCAATCTGGGATAGTCCCTTTCTTTCTTTCTTTCTCTTTCTTTCTTTTTCTTTCTCTTTCTTTCTTTCTTTCTTTCTTTCTCTTTCTTTCTGATTTTATTTCTTTCTTTGATGGAGAGAGGGAGCACAAGAAGGGGGAGCGGCAGGCCAAGGGAGAGGAAGAAGCAGACTCCCTTCGGAGCAGGAAGCCCAACTTGGGGTTCAATCCCAGGACGCTGGGATCATGACCTAAGCTGCTTAACCGACTGAGCCACCCAGGTGCCCCCTCACTCTTTCTGTTTTTCATGACCATCACATTTTTAAAGATGCTGGCCAGTTATCTTGTAGATCGCCCCTTATTTTGGATTTGTCTGATGTTTCCTTATGATTAAATTCAGCTTATGCATTTTTTTCAAGAATACTACAGAAGGGATTTTGTGCCCTTCTCATTGCATCATATCGAGGGGCACCTAATAAAACCATCTCTCATCACTAGTGATGTTAATTTTGTTTTGTTTTGTTTTTAATTTTAAGGTGATGTTAACTTTGACCACTTGCTTAAGGTGATGTCTGCCAGCTTTCAGTCCTGTAAAGTTACTATTTTTTTTCCTTTGTAACTTATAGGTATCTTGTGAGGAGATACTTTGATACAAGGCTATTCATTTGAATCTAAGTGACTGGGAAAACTTTTGACAAAATAGGGAAGCCGGGTGTAAATAAAGCAAGAAGGATAATTTAGAGCTCGTAGAGGGGTGTTTGGAGGTATTGGTAGGTGTGAGGGATCAGTATGAAGGGGTTCCGGGTTGGTTTCAAATGCTGAAGTGAAACGTGGCTTGACGCCAGCCTGTGAAGATGGTGCAACCGCTGGATAGGGTCTCCAAGAAGATATTAGTAGCTCTGGGAGGCTCCCCGAGAGCCCTTCCTGTCCCCTGACAGCGCCGCCTTGGAAACCGTCCGGCTCGGACCGCATCGCCTGGCACTCCTGAGTTCGGAGTACTGGCGCCAAACGACAGACGTGCGAAGAAGGAAGCCCAGGTGGCCCCACGGGCGGGGCGCGGGCGGCGCAGTGCGCAGGCGCCGGGAGGAGGCGCGGGGCGGGGCCGCGGCGCGGGGGCGGGGCCGCGGCGCGCAGGCGTCCTAGCGGCGGGTCCCTGCGGCTCGGGATGGAGGGTGAGTGAGTAAACAAGCCCGGGCCGGGCGGTGGGGCCCGGCCTCGGCATTTCGCCACCCGTGGCCTGAGGGAGGGAGAGGCGAAGGGGTCAGAGAATTGGGAGGAAGCGGAGGGACACATTGCCTGCCTGGCCGGGGGTAGCGGGGCGCCCCCTCCCCGTCCGAGGGCTGGAGGAAAGGGGGCGATGGGACGAACGAGCCCCCGGCGAGGACCGCGTCTGGGGCAGGGAGGGCGGGCGGTGTGTCCGGGGGAGGAGCGGCGGGGGCGGGCCCGGGGATGGGGACTCCCTTGGAGGGCGGGGTGGGCCGGGTGGGCGGGAGCCCCAGAGCGGAGAGGGCGCGGGTGGGCGGTGGCACCTGTGGGGGCCGTTAGCGAGGTGGACTCCCAGGGACTTGGGGCTATGCACTGGGAGGGCTAGACGCGGGGGCTGTTTGTGATGACTTTGGGGGGTGTTGAGGGAGGGGTGGCAGTAAAAACAGGGCTGGGACCAAGGTGAGGCGAGGGAGGTTCCTAGGCTCAAAATGAAAGGGGGCACTCACTTCGGGGTCCAGCGCGTGCGGAGTGCCTCTTCACGTTTGCGCGCTACGCGCCTCGCACGCCTCTACCCTGTCCCGGCCCCGAGTAGCAGGCTGGCTGCTTCTCTCTAAATTTGGTCTCGCGCCAACCCCTGCCCACCCCAGAACTCTCCTGAGGATCGAGGGATAGAAGGGGAAGCGCCTTGAAGCAAAGGCAAGGTGTTGTATTTGGGACATGGCAGTTAGGAAATGCGGGACAAACTTATTTCTTACTAAGAAATTGTTCCGGGGGCGGGGAGGGAAAGGGATGTAGAAGGATGTTAGTGTCCCGGTGGAATATGGAGAGTGGGCTTTTGATGGGTGACATGTAGGATTGTAAATGGGGTAGCTGGGTGGGGAGCCTAGCGATTGAGGGGCGCGGTTGAGAGAAAGGAACCGAGGTCGATGAACAACTGGGTGTGTGCAAAGACGGTGTGGAAAGTGTGGTCTCTTCCTCCTCGGTTAGTGCAGTGATGTCTTTGAAGAGAACTCCCACCCCCACCGGTGCTTTTAAGTTTAGGAAACCGGCACTGAAGGAAGTTTCCAGCCGGAGAAGGTGCTAACTAACTCTATCAGAGGTTTCTGTGAGAGCTTGTCTATTTTAAGCCTTGGAATCCACAGGGCTGGGATGGTGTGGCAGTGATAAAAGAGATTACTTACTTACATAGAAGAAGGTGTATGTTAGGAGATAAGTACTCCCCCCCCCCCTTTAAAACACTTGTAATAGAGGAAAGGACCATCTATAAAAATGTAATAATACTGTTAGGAAGAGTGTGTGTCTCACAGCCACTGTGAATTAACTCTCCGAGGCAGGGATGTTTGCCTGTTTTATTCACTGATATACCCTAAACACCTAAAATAGTGCCAGGCACATTGTTAGGTGCTCAGTAAGTATTTGTGGAATAAATAAATAGTGGGTAGATCTCTGGAACTTGGAGTCCGGAAGTCTGGATCCTAGTTCTGCCACTAACTGGCAGAGTACTTTTAGACCCATCATGGAACTTGATGCTAAAGCACAAAACTCCCTGAAGTGGAAATAACTTATTCACTATGGTGTTACTTTAATTCTCTTTGAAACAGCAATAGAATAAGGAGCCTTGGATTAAAAACTGAAATTTTACTCCCAAGAAGACTTTCATGAGAAGGGAAAAAGTGAGAAAATGTGGTCAGACTTGTTTCCCTTATACTTACTTGCCTTTGAACTAGCGTGCCTTTTTTTTTTTTTAAGATTTTATTTATTTATTTATTTGACAGAGAGAGAGAGAGAGAGCACAAGCAGGCAGAGGGAGAGGGAGAAGCAGGCTCCCTGAAGAGCAGGGAGCCCGATGCGGGGCTCGATCCCAGGACCCCGGGATCATGACCTGAGCCAAGGGCAGCTGCTTTAACCGACTGAGCCACCTAGGCGCCCCATGAGCTAGCATGCCTTTTAAAAACAATTTAAAATAATCAATTTTGTCTATTTAATTCTTGAGATAAAAAATTTGGTTTCCTTAGTCCTGTGGGTAACAGTTTCTGCTCTTGCTTTGTGTCTTATTGAAGCATGTAACACTTCATTTCATTAAGTGTATCTTTTTCCTGTCTTGGACTAAATGTAAAAAGTTTCTAATTGTTGACTAGCAACTTACCAAAAAAGGTTGGAGGCAGCAACCCTAAAAACACATTACATTTTCTACATAGGCTAGTTAAAAACTAAAAAGAAAAGGGAAAAAAGCATATGGGGAAAGGTGAAGAGGATTAGGATTGAGGGGGAAGGTTTAAAAAGGAAAAACTGCTCTTAGGGAATGCCTTCATTCCAGAAAGTCCCTAGCTTTTTTTTTTTTTTTTTTAATTTGTCCAAACAGAACATCTGAATATTGGTTCCTTCCTACCTCTTTACTCCATCAGCCTGTCATTTGGGACCTCAGTGCTCCAAACCTTAAAATCATGAATTACTGAACAGGTAGTTGGTTGTTTTTTTTTTTTTTTAAGATTTTATCTATTTATCAGAGAGAGAGAGAGAGAGTGGGAGGGGGGAGGGATAGGGAGAAGCAGACTCCCCACTGAGCAGGGAGCCCGACGTGGGACTCCATCCCAGGACCCTGAGATCATGACCTGAGCCGAAGGCAGACGCTTAATGACTGAGCCACCCAGGCGCCCTGGTAGTTGGGGCTTAGTGCCTCTTGTGTGTTGTTCTCTGACACACTTACCTTAATACTTTGATTTGAAATGGAATAACTAAAAAGTCTTTTTATTAAATGATAATGAGCAATCACTAAAGATTAGGCTTTGTGCTAGTGTAGTACAGAACCAGCCAAGTAGGGCTCTAGCCTGTTAAGACTGCTTTAACTCTTCTAAGTCAGCATTACATATCCTGAGAGCCAGCATTTTCCTATGGGTTTCCTAAAGACTCATCCTGCTTTAATTTTTACCACCATTGTCTCCAGTGCAAATGACCTGATTCTCTTAATCAAGCAATGCTAAAAAATATTAGTGCTATAATTTTCTTTTAAATAAGAATTCAGGATCACAGCTTCCTGTTAGTAAGGTTCTTTCTACATGCAGAGTGCTCAGAAGCTCAAACTAATAACAAATGTAAATAACTTGGACAAGTGGGAGGGTATAATTTAAAGATGTACTTAAAAATCCTAATTACAGGATCTATCAGGCTGTGTACTTAGCCACAGAGTTGATTTTAATGGAATGTTGATGAAATTGGTGATCACCGAAATGACTCAATTGTGTGTTTCTAGAGCTCTTTGCAGAGGTAGGTTCACCCCTATTGTTTGTGTTTCAACTCCACCAGGAGCTAAAAAGGAAAGAATGAGATGGAAAATTTAAAAATCTACAGTGCCATCTGCTTCTGAAGGCTTACTTAGTCTGCCGTTTGATAGAATTATTTGTTGTAAAAGAAAGTAGTAAAGATGTTGAACTTGCCCCAAAGAGAAGCTCTTTCTGCAAAGGGGTCCCTGTATGTGGGTGAAAGAACTTCATAGTTTGGAACTTTAATATTCTGATCTCAACCTCTCTAAATTTAAGAATATTGTTCTTTAAATGTTTTATCTCCAAACATTTCAATAAAGTTTTCCCATTTCCAACTAGTGATAGACTACATTCCAGTTTTAGCCTTTGAAACAAATTGAGATCCAATTTTCTGGGGAAAGATTTCAGTTTTTATGAGCTTTCTCTTTTTGTGGAGATTTGACATGTAAATAAGATAGTTATTATTTTTTTAAAGATTTATTTATTTATTTTAGCTGGTGGGGAGGGAGGGAGAAAAATCTCAAGCAGACTCCCCACTGAGCACAGAGCCCCACCCGGGGCTCAATCCCACAACCCCACAACCCTGAAATCATGATCCAAGCTGAAGTCAGGAGCTGGTCCCTTAACCAACTGAGCCACCCCAGTACCCCAATAAGGTAGTTCTTATTTCCAATTATCAACTTTTTAAAAAAATAAACTTAATTTTTTAGAACAGTTTTAAATTTACAAAAAAAATAAGGGTAGTAGAAGGAGTTTCCATAGATTCCATATCCAGTTTCTCTTATTATTAACATCTTACATTAGCATACAGGTAACATTTTTTTTTACAGTTAATGACCCAGTATTGATCATTCTACTGTTATTATTCGTTGTGAAGTCACTCAAAGTTTTTTGTTTGTTTTTTTTTTAAGATTTTATTTATTTATTTGAGAGAGAGCATGAGAGAGAGAGAGAGATCACTAGCAGGGGGGAGGAGTAGAGGGAGAAGCAGACTCCTGCTGAGAAGGGAGTCTGTTGCGGGACCAGATCCCAGGAATGATAACCTGAGCCAAAGGCGGACGCTTAACCGACTGAGCCACCCAAGTGCCCTCACCCGAAGTTTTTTTAAAAGGTGGAATTGCCTACTGATTTTTAAAAAAGATTTATTTATTTATTTTAGAGAGAGAAAGAGAAAGCAGGGGGGAGGGACAGAGGGAGAGAGAGTCTTAAGCAGACTCTGTACTGAGCATGGAGCCTGACGTGGGGCAGGATCTCATGATGCTGAGATCACGACTGGAGCTGAAACGAAGAGTCCGACATTTAACCTACTGTGCCACCCAGGCTCCCCTGCATACTGATTTTTATAGTAAAGATCTCTAGAAAATTACTGGATTGATCTATCATCAAGAAAGACTTACTTTTTTCTTTAATCAGCTTTATTGAAGTAAAAATTTACATATGATAAATTCACATTTTATATATACAGTTCAGTGAGTTTTCATAAAAGTGCCTAGTCATATAAGCATCACCACAGCCATGGTAGAGACCATTTTTCAGAGTCCCAAGAAAGTTCCTTTATGCTTCTTTCCATGTAATCCCTTTCCCCAACCTCAGCCCCTGGCAACCACCTATCTGCTTTCTGTCAATGTAGATTTGTCATATAGTACATAGTTTTTTTGTGTGTCTGATTTTTTTCACTTAGCATAATGCTCTTCAGACATATTGTGCATGTGTAGGAAGGAGGAGCTCTTCATTCCCTTTTTGCTGAGTAGTATTCCATCCTACGTATATACTATAATTTGTATCCATTCAGGACTTCATAGATATACTTGTGTTGTTTCTACTTATTGGCTTTTATGAATAAAGGTGCTATGAACATTTGTGTAGAGGTCTTTGTGGGGACATATATTTTCATTTCTTTCGGATAAATAATAGAAACTGTATGCCAAGTTGTATGGTAAGTATATATTTAACTTTATTAAAAAAAAAAAAAAGCTAGCAAATTGTTTTCTTAAGTGGCTCTGCCATTTTGCACTCCCACCAGCAAGGTACAAGGTTTCTAGTTGCTCCACATCCTCACCAACAATTGGTATCATCAATCTTTTTGATTTTAGACATCCTAGTGGGGGTGTTGTAGTCCATCATTTTGGGTTTTTTTGTTTTTGTTTTTGCTTTTTGGGTTTTGTTTTGTTTAGGGAGAGAGAGAGAGCACACTGGGGAAGGGGAAGAGGGAGAGAGAATCTTTTAAGCAGACTCCACACCCCGCACAGAGCCTGACTCAGGGCTGGATCTCATGACCCTGAGATCCTGACCTGAGCCGAAATCCAGAGTCTGGTCGCTTAATCGACTGAGCCACCCAGGCGCCCCCATCATTTTGGTTTTATTTATTTATTTTTTTTAAGATTTTATTTATTTATTTATTTATTTGACAGAGAGAGACACAGAGAGAGAAGGAACACAAGCAGGGGGAGTGGGAGAGGGAGAGGGAGAAGCAGGCTCCCTGTGGAGCAGGGAACCCGATGCGGGGCTCGATCCCAGGACTCCAGGATCATGACCTGAGCCAAAGGCAGACACTTAACGACTGAGCCACCCAGGCGCTCCCATTTTGGTTTTAATTTGTACTTCCCTAATGACTAATAGTGATATTGAGTATCTTTTTGTGCAATTATTTGCCATTCCTATATCTTTTTTTTGGTGAAGTATCCATTCAAATTTTTTGCCAACTTTCTATTGGGTTATCTTATTAAGTTGGAGGAGATATATATATATATATATATATATATATATATATATATGTACATATATATATACATATATATATATGGCTTATTCTTAAATTTATTGACCAAAACATCCTATGTTTTGGAGTTTATTTTCAATGTTTAAGTGAATATAATGAAAAGCTGTAAAGTACTGGCCTAGTACTTAACTGGAATGTAAATGGCTGTTTTGCATGTGTCAGTAACTAAAGAATCCATCTGGTAGAAATATAAAGTATTTTTTTGTGTGCCACTCCCTTTGCCCAAGATGAATGAACTCATTTCTCCAAATAGGTTCCACTGAATGATGAGTTTTTGTTTGCTTTTTAAATTAAAAAAAGTCTTGAAGTGATAGTTGTTGGTCGGAATGCAGATGCTATGAGAACCCATCTTACGGCTGTTTCAGGTGTTTATTTTAATCATACCTATCTGTTCCAAACAGTGTGTCTTGTCTTCCTCATACACTCAGTGGGGATTGACCAACTGCCAAATAAACCTTTAGAGACTTTGAAGACCCATTAAAAAGCCAGGCAAAATAAATATTGGCTCATGGTCACATGAGATTCAGATATCACATTAATTGTAAAAGGAGGAAGTGTGACTTACTTTACATTGTGATTGGTTAAAATTCAATGGCGTTTTCGTGTGTACTGTATACTCCTCTGGCCAAATAAAGCACTTGAGTAAAATTAGAAATGATGCCATTAATTATTGGACTGTGTGTCCTGTCATCTCTTTTTACAGGCTGTAGATCACATTTCAATTATAACTCCTTTCTTTAACAAAAATATTGATATTTTTCTGTGGCCATCTCTAAGAAATCTACACATACATACCCTAGCATCTGTGGATTTTATTCTTTTCCATTATTTGATCCCCAGTTTTAAATGGACAGAGCAACCTGACATAAGCTTACTATTGCAAAAAGGGAAATGTGCTCCCCCAGAAAATGGGAGAAGGATTGCAGTTCAAAACCAATTTTTAGGAGGTTATGAAGTCTCACTGAATTATGATCTATAACGTTTGGGTCTCAGTAGGGGTAACCTAAGGTGTTTGAGAGAGGCAGTTTTAAACTAGATTTGAATCATTTTATCATTTTCTGGAGCAGACTATTTTTATGCTTGTTCAGGACAGAAATTATGTGAGCAATATACTTAATATTACACGTGAGTGTGTTGTATGTACTTAAATAGTTTTATTAAAAAAAAAAGCCCCTCTTTTGGCCCCATTCCATGAGGAATGAGAAGTATTTATTTATTTATTTATTTATTTTTTAAGATTTTATTTATTTCAGAGAGAGAGAATGAGAGAGAGCATATGAGAGGGGGGAGGGGCAGAGGGAGAAGCAGACTCTCTGCCGAGCAGGGAGCCCGATGCGGGGCTCGATCCTGGGATTCCAGGATCATGACCTGAGCCGAAGGCAGTCGCTTAACCAACTGAGCCACCCAGGCGCCCGAATGAGAAGTGTTTAAAAGACATAGGACGAAGAGAGATGGTGCAATTTGTGGGAAAGAGATTCAGATTTTTTTTTTTTTTTTTTTTTGGTAACCCCAGCACCTTAGCAGTCTGGGATTCAGATTCTTAGATTATGCTGTTGTTGTTTCATTCCCTTACCCCAGAGAGAGAATATTTAACTCACAGGGAATTCTGTTTTTAAGAGCTTGAATCACTTGATTGAGTTAACAGTAAACACAGTGAGTCTGTCTGCTTCTTTGCTATTCTTTCCTTCCTTTATCCTCTGAATTTAACATCGCATTACCCTAATCCATTTGGTTCTTCAAATGAAACAATCAGGTATAGTCTCTTAAAGTCCATGTGCATGAGATAATATAATCATGTCTGATTGTGACAGATGGGAAATAGTGGGTTAAGTTTTGCTGTTTTCTTGTCGGTGCTGTCATTCCTTGTGGAGAAAAACAGGTAATCATAAAAATGCTTCTCTAGAAGAAATATGTTAAACCCCAAAAGAAAATTTTTTTCATAAAATTTAAAAAACAAGGCCTGAAACTTTAGTTTCTGTTTCAAATTTTGACTCTTCATAGCTCCTTGTAATGTTTTCATTAACTTAAAATGCTAGGTGAAATGAATTGAACTAGGGGCACCTGGGTGGCTCAGTCGTTAAGCATCTGCCTTCGGCTCAGGTCGTGATCCCAGGGTCCTGGGATTGAGTCCCACATTGGGCTCCCTGCTTCGCGGGAAGCCTGCTTCTCCCTTTCTAGCCCCCCCCCCCCCCCGCTTGTGTTCCCTCTCTTGCTGTCTCTCTCTATATATCAAAATAAATAAATAAAATCTTTTTTAAAAAATGAATTGAACTAGTTCTCTAGGAAATCTCAGTAGTTAATATGAATAAAAACATAACCTCATAGATTTTATTGAATTTTTACATGTACTTAATATTTGTTCTTTATCTAAAACAGTTGATGGGTCTGCTGGCTGAGCCTGGAAATTGGTTGTGAACTTGGTAATTGTGAGAATATATTTGCACACGTGACTGGAAGGATAGAATTTAATAAAAGAAAGGACAAATGGCATCAAGTATGATTGGGGCCTGACTTACATGTAGAAATAGTGTTAGCAGAGATCTCAAAGTCTGTGTAGTTCTGGGTGAGCATCCTACTGAGAGTATCAGGGTCTAAAAATATGCTCCATTGACTCAAAACCACTGTCTATTCTCTTTTGAAAAGCTCATTTGTTTTGCCTTTGTGTCTTGCCATTCCTCTGAAGAACAGGAGGCACATTATAAAACCAGATACTTCCCCTTGCATTCTATGAGGTAGGTAGAATGTGTTACAGTAAGTACTTTTTTAGAACTTTGAACCTTAATTCAACCCCCCCCCCCAAAAAAAAGTGATTTGCAGTGTTGTATTTCTGTGTCTTGCTGTTGACTTGGAGATGAGATTATGCTGTTGTCATTTCCTACCTTTATTGCTGGGTATGTGGTGGGGTTCAGACAGTTTGGCAGGTACAGTTTTATAGTGTGGGTGGATCTTTTCATGAAGCTCTTTTTTGTTGTTATAATTGCTCTATATTATTGTTGGGTTTTGTTGTTAATCTCTTTGGGTGCCTAATTTATAAATTAAACTGTATTGTAGGTGTGTGTGTAGAGGGAAAAAGTAGATGTAGGGCTCAGTACTATCCATGGTTTCAGGCATCCACTGGGGTCTTGGAACATATCTTCCGTAGACAAGAGGGATAACTGTACTTTGTTCCTTCTTCCATGGCAGGAGTCTTCTGTTCTATATGCAAGTTATGCACGAAGCTCTTTTTTAAATTAATTTTAAAAATATTTACTTATTTGAGAGAGAGAGAGAGTGAGTGGGAGGAGGGGCAGAGGGAGAGGGAGAGAGAAAGTCTCAAGCAGACTCTGGGTTGAGCATGGAGCCCAGTGTGGGGCTCGATCTCATGACCCTGAGATCATGACCCGAGCCAAAACCAAGAGACGGTTGCTCAACCGACTGAGCCACCCAGGTGCTCACCCGGTTGAGCAACAGACTGAGCCACCCAGGTGCCCCTGAAGCTCTTTGATATTAACTTGATCCCTGCTGAACATTTCTCTTAGTCAAGGTGTTGAGTAGGTGGGGCACCTGGGTGGCACAGTTGGTTAAGCATCTGCCTTTGGCTCAGGTCATGATCCTAGGGTCCTGGGATCGAGCCCCACATCGGGCTCCCTGCTCAGTGGGGAGTCTGCTTCTCCCTCTCCCTCTCTCCCTACTCATGTTCTCTCTCTGTATCTCTCTGTATCAAATGAATAAATTAAAAATAAATTAATTAAAAAAAATAAAAACAAGGTACCACAGGAGGCCAGAGGCTGAGCTTTTTGGTGATCAGTCCAGGAATTACTGATGTGAAATCTTTTTTTTTTTTTTTTAATTGAAACCTTTTGTTGAACTCACAGATTTGGGTTCTTTAAACAGTGTTTTTATGAGTAAATGCAGTGGGAATGGAAGCATGACTGACCATGTTTGTTTGAGTTTGAGGAATTCTTCATTTCCAGACAGTAAAATGCCTTTTCTCATGTCTGGGTCTCTTAGATTACAGCAAAATGGATATGCCAAATCCCCCAACGTCCAAATGCATCACTTACTGGAAAAGAAAAGTCAAATCTGAATACATGCGACTCCGGCAGCTGAAACGGCTTCAGGCAAATATGGGCGCCAAGGTCAAAAATAACCCCCGGGTTATCTATTTTAATATATTGATCCAATGTGGAGGGCTGGGCTTTTTAAAACTCTTCTCTTGAAATCCCAACCATTGTCCCCTTGGCTTTTCTAGGCTCTGTATGTAGCAAATTTTGCAAAGGTTCAAGAAAAAACCCAGATCCTCAATGAAGAGTGGAAGAAGCTTCGTGTCCAACCTGTGCAATTGATGAAGCCCGTGAGCGGGCATCCTTTTCTCAAAAAGGTACTTCTGGGTGTCTAAGCTCAGCCTTCCTCATTTCCTTGGGCTGAAGTTTGTTTTCTGTATTCGTGACGTATTAGAAAATAAATAAGGTTAATAGATACGGCTATTATAGTCAGCTTTGAATAACTAGGATGGTAAATCTGTAACTTAAATAGTCTATTCACCTATTATTCTCCTCAGTTAATGAGTATAATCATGAGTGTTTTGTTTTTTTTTAAACAGAAAAACAGAAAATTTAGTGTCTGATTTCCTGGGCTCTGTGTACAAGCTTCAAAACAACCTTGTTTGTGCCTTGTTTGGCATGTCTGGTACTTTGATATTGGAAAAGAAGTGCCCAGGATAATGGGCAGGAATACACTGATCAAAGGGATATTCCTTCTTATAAATCTAAAATTCATTTTAGTTTCTTAAAAAGAGATAATATTTTTAAAATATAAAAAGTAGGGGCGCCTGGGTGGCTCAGTCAGTTGAGCGTCTATCTGCCTTTGGCTTGAATTGTGGTCCCGGGGTCCTGGGATCAAGCCCCACATCGGGCTCCCTGTTTGGCAGAGTCTGCTTCTCCCTCTGCCTCTGCCTCTCCACCCCATCTTGTGCTCTCTCGCTCTCAAGTAAATAAATAAAATCTTTAAAAATAAATAGATTAAAATAAAATAAAATATAAAGAGTGGGTAGTGTATTGAAAGCAATTTTCTTTTCCAAAACAGAATATGACTATAGTTTCTGTACTGTTTCACTTCCCCTGTACTGTCTCCATCACCTCTGCAGCTAAGTTGATGTCAACTCTCTTAACGTTTAGGTCCTCAGGAAAACTTCCTCATCTCCTAGGACTTTGAGAGACCCTTTGCTGTTGTGTACAGCCCAAGGAGACCAGCAGCTTTAAATTGAAATAAACACCAGCTGAGTGTGAGAGGCACCGTGCTGGGAGTCTGTAGATGCCACAAAGATGAAGAAGAGATAGCCCCTGCTTTGCAGTGGTTTATAGTCCAGTGGTTCCTCTTAGGAGCTGATTGTTAAAAGCCCTCTTAACTTGTAAGAATTAGAAGACTACTGGGATCAACTTGGAAGGAAACTGCAGTTCTCTCTTGGGTTGTGTGCTTGCGTTTCCCTCTCCATTGTCTTTGCTTATATTTCAGTGTACCATAGAGAGCATTTTCCCAGGATTTGCAAGCCAACATATGTTAATGAGGTCTCTGAACACAGTTGCATTGGTTCCCATCATGTATTCCTGGTCCCCTCTCCAGCAGAACTTTATGGTATGTATTGAAAGCACTGGGGTAATTGTGTAAACTGTATGATTTTCTTATGTTTGTATGCTGGCACTTCTCTTAGGGTAAAGGTTGTCAGATTATACTTAACAAAGCTTGGACATGCAGGGCAGGCTGTTGTTGTAATATATTTACTCTAAATATATATGTGTATATATATAGCAAGTTGTTCTTACTTGTTAGGTTTTATGCTCCCTGAAGTGTACTTCTGAGTTAATGCTGGTTCCTTTTTGAATGAATGAGACTGGGCAAGACTCCAATTCTCCCTTACTACTTTGGCCCAATTTTGTAATGTGCAGTTAAATGCAGTCTAAATCAGACACTTGAGGCTTAAGGAGGTTGACATCTCCCTGCTGATGGAGCAGTCCTTTCTGAATCGCCTAAAGGCAAGATGCTATAAAAGCAACTGAGATAACAGAGGTGCACATGGATCCGTGAGCCTTTCATCTGGGCCTTTATACTGATTCCTACTAGGATTAGTTTTGGTTCTGATAATCAGTCCTCTCTAAATACTGCCATTGTTTATCATCTGCCTGGTGACAGTTCTGACTGGAATAGGATATAGGTTTACAAAAGGGAATCATCTGTTAGAATAAAACTTCACAGTAATTTTACTTAATACTTGGGGAATTAAAAACAACCGTGTTTTCTGCTGAACAACAACAATCCCAAAAATCCATTAGTATTGTTTCTTTAGCCAGGAAATGTTCATAGCTCATGCTGCAATCGACTTTAAGTTCCCACTGAGTGTGATTGACATGAGTTATAATCATAGTTTTTTATTATGATTATGGGAGGTTAGTCTTAGTCTGTATAATAGAATATCCAGAAACTTTATGGTTGCCCAGTTTCTGTACTAACTGTTCTAGTTATATTGCAGATTATACTCTTGGAAGCCTTCCTTTTCATCTATGTGTCTACAGTTATGAGAAGAATTAAAATTGAAGACTTTTTAGACTGTTGTTTAAGTGATATTTGTACCTGTTTTACAATGATGTTTAGTAGATAAAATTAGATAATAGATGGAATCACTGTGAATAATAAGTATGCTGTTAGATTCTAGATGTTGGTGGAAATACCACTGTTAGTATCAGGCTAAACATTTGGTAGTTGATATCCTCAAGTAGTTAAACTTACTTTTTTCCCTAAGAGTAACATTGCCCCCTCCCACTTGAGGTTTTGCTGGCAAAACAAAATGGCCGGTCTTTAAAAATGCAGGAAACTCTGTAACCAAAGGCGTTTTCAGGAAATTCAAGCCGCAAAAAAGGCCCAGCAAAGATTCCATTAAACAGGAAAGAGGAGATGCCTAGTGGATTCATGGAATGAATCACATCTGGTTTGATTTCAGGTAGAAGATGAGACAGTTTTGTGCAATATTCCCTACATGGGAGATGAGGTGAAAGAAGAAGATGAGACTTTCATTGAGGAGCTGATCAATAACTACGATGGGAAAGTCCATGGTGAAGAAGGTATTGGTGCTGGGCTCTTTGGGAGGAAACTTTACTGGAGTGGTGCCCCTTCTGTGGTATATCATCATCTTGCTTTTATCTGCTGCCTCATGTGTACAGGCTGAAGAATATTTCAGTGTCATCACGTGGCTAGGAGTAAACATTTTGTATTAAAAATGTCCTCAGGGTTGGGGGTGGGATGTCCTCAGTCAGATTTTGTTTGTTTGTTTGTTTATTTTAGAGAGTGAGAGAACAGAGGGAGGGGCCAAAGGAGAGGGAGAGAGAGTCTTTTTTTTTTTTTTTAACAAAATTCACATTTTATTTAGGTTGAAATAATCTATACAAAATTGATTTTCTTCACCAAAAATAACAGCAATATTTTCTATATTATTCCTAGATAAACCACAAAACACTTATTTTTGTAGGTTTTCCAAGTTTTGTTTATAAATCAAGACGAGGCAGTAGATATAGTCATGGAAAAAGAGGAAAACAGACAAATCAGTTGTCAGTATCCATGGCCTCTGATCCTGTCTTGACCATGAACAGAGGTGTTCAACATATACCTGCTAAAAAGCTTATGAAGATGTAGATGTTCTACATACACTTGCTAAAGAGCTTATGAAGATGTAGGCTCAACAAAGGAATGTAAACAGCAACAATCCAATGTGGAACAACAATGGCAGGCTCTCCCATTCAAACTTTAACTGTAACTTGTTCCTTTAAGTTTATTTGATAAAGACAAAATCTCTACTGCAATCCTTGCCTGGCAAGCTCATGTGTTTCTCTCTCTCTCTCTCTCTGGTAACTCCCTTAACTGTCCATTACAGATTTTTAATATACTAACACTCCTACTCTTCAAAGGTCACTCTGAGCTTCATTGTAACATTTTATAAAATGTACTCCTTCCTCCCATACCTCTTCAAAATTTTTATCTTTTAAGAACTGATAACTCAATACCAGACAATTGGATCCAGTGACAATAAATGTTTTATCTAAAATGACTTAACTAAAACAATTCCCAAGTGTCATTAGCAGAGATCCCACAGAAGTGTAATGTGGCACTTTCAATGCTATCTTCTGGAACAGGTATGTCTCCAAAGCATGAGAGTTTAAACAGGGGCCATTTAAATTGGCAGATTATCAACGGCTAATGTACTCAATGAGAGGTCGACAGGTCAAGATATTCAGTGATTAAGTGGCCTACATACACCTGACAGCTTTTCTGTAAGATGTTTTCAAATTTCTTACAGATTTTAGGGAGAGAGAGTCCTAAGCGGACTCTGTGCTGAGCGTGGAGCCGATGCAGGGCTTGATCCCGTGACCCGGAGATCATGACCTGAGCCAAAACCAAGAGCCAGATGCTTATCCAACTAGGCCACCCAGGTGCCCCCTCAGTTAAATTTTAAAAGGAGTGGGGAGCACTGAGTGTTATATGTGGCTGATGAATCACTAAGTTTTTTTTTTTTTTTTTTTAAGATTTTATTTATTTATTTGAGAGAGAGAGAGAATGAGAGAGAACACATGAGACGGGGGAGGGTCAGAGGGAGAAGCAGACTCCCTGCCGAGCAGGGAGCCCGATGTGGGACTCGATCCAGGGACTCCAGGATCATGACCTGAGCCGAAGGCAGTCGCTTAACCAACTGAGCCACCCAGGCGCCCGAATCACTAAGTTTTACCCCCGAAACTAATAATACTCTATATGTTAACTGAATTGAATTTAAATAAAAAATTAAAAGAAATGTAAATTAAGAAGTAAAAAGAGTTGGGACATAAAAGGATTTTATATATATAGTAATCAGTGGCTGGAGAGAAAGTTTAGTGCACAAAGAAGTATGATCTTAGGAGGTTTCCATAAATCCATCCAAAGCCATTTTGTTCTTCATTTCTCTGAGAATGGCAATGAGCATAATCTCTCTGTCCTACTTTGATCCAGATATACCCTGAACTCCCAGAAATTGCTTATAATATTCCGACGATCCTGAAAGCGAGTCATTCGGATCTAGTTGTAGTTCTAGAAAGGGCTGCCAGTGTGTAAGAAGTGGAAAGATGGGGAGAGACTCCCCATGGTTTTGCAAACCAATGGCCTCACCAGCTGTTTTGACACTTGTGGGTACTGTTGAAAATGCATTGTCTACCCACAGCGCCCCCTAGTGTTCAAAGACGTTATCCTAGGTTTTAGTGTAACCCTATATAGTATGATTTTAGGAAGATAATGCTGTCTTTTGATTCAAAGAAGTCACTACCAAGCCATCAGCAGCAAAACCAAGTACATTTTCATGTTATCATTCTTTCTCTGTTCCATCTGTATCGTTTGTACACTTCTTTGAGATTTTGGACCATAAATACAGGTTGATCTGTGACTGAGGAATGAACTACCCTAGTAAGAATAAAGCCTATAATAACTGGATTTCCCACTCCAACCAGCTGAACTGTTGCCATTATAAGAGTCAATCAAATTATTGTAATTTCCTGGTTGTTCATATAAAAATGTGCATATGTTATCTATCTAGGTCTCAGGAGTGAGTACAAGAAAATCTTCCTAGCAGGACTAATGGAGCATGAAACAATCACTGCTCATCCATCTAATCTTTATGTTCCAGAGATGATCCCTGGATCTGTCCTGATTAGTGATGCAGTTTTCCTGGAGTTGGTAGATGCTCTGAATCAATACTCAGATGAGGAGGAGGAAGGGCACAATGACACCTCAGATGGAAAGCAAGATGACAGCAAAGAAGATCTGCCAGTAACAAGAAAGAGAAAAAGACACGCTCTTGAAGGTAAATATTCCATTTTGAAAGTGACAGGGAGAGGGAAGAAGGGAGAAACAGAATTGTTGATTATTAAAGGCTGTTGGTGCTTCTCATTTGGTCCACTTAAAAGGAAAACAAAGTAGTGTGTTTGGGAAACATGGAAAGTTATAAAGAAGAAAATATAATTATCCTATAATCTTACTATCAAGGAATAATCAGCATTAATATTTCCTTCTAGATCTAAAAAATGTGTGTGTGTGTGTATACACACGCACACAAAGAATATATACATACACGTACCTAAAATAAATATTATGCTATATGTCAACTATATCTCAGGCTTTTTAAAGTACATGTATGGGGCGCCTCAGTGGCTCGGTCATTAAGCGGCTGCCTTCGGCTCAGGTCATGATCCCAGGGTCCTGGGATCGAGCCCCGCATTGGGCTCCCTGCTCAGCGGGAAGCCTGCTTCTCCCTCTCCCACTCCCCCTGCTTGTGTTCCCTCTCTCACTGTCTCTCTCTCTGTCAAAAAATAAATAAAATCTTTAAAAATAAATACATAAAAAATAAAGTACATGTATAAATCAACATGTTTATATGCATCATGTGAAATGGGATCATGCCCCCTCCCACACACAATTTTATATCCCTTTTTTTTTTGATCTTCTGTCATAAGCATTTTTCCGTGTTGTTAATATTTAATTAACTTAATGTTTAATTATGCTCTCTGTTATGTAATTAGATGTCCGGGGACATAGTGTCACTGTCTTATTCTTCAGCACCATCATTATGATGGCATTCTTCAATACTCACATCTCTCCACGAAAACTCAGGTTTTTCCCTCTAGTTTCCATCTTGGACTGTGGGTTTTGTCATGAACGTATACATGACTCTGATTTCCTTATTACTGGTAGCCTATTAGATAAGTCCAGATAGCACTGACCTTCTTTATGTGTTCCTAAACAGTCAGTGGTTAGGTTAACAAAGCCGCTCTAATCAAAATGCTGTGACCTAAGGGAAAATGACCAAACAGTTTTGTTTGCATACTCTGATTATAGCACTCAGGAGTCTTTTGTCATTTCCAATTCAGGCAACAAAAAGAGTTCCAAGAAACAGTTCCCAAATGACATGATCTTCAGTGCAATTGCCTCAATGTTCCCTGAGAATGGTGTTCCAGATGACATGAAGGAGAGGTAGGGAAAGCTGTCCCGCTCAGGCCATGTAGAGTGCTCAGGCAAAACTGTTATTCAAGCCTATTTTTGGTTAATAAAAAGCCTTGTTTCTGGTAAGTACACTGTGATTTGCTTGCACTTCTGATTATTTCCTGCTTGCCTGCTTACCTCTAAATGCCCATTCCCATACCAAGGGTCACCATTGCTGGATTTTGAATGAGTTTGGGCAGAGAACTTTCTAAATGCGGCCATTTTTCTGCAGTTACTCCAGCACCATGCTTACCAAATCTTTCCCTCTCTTTGCTTTCGCATGGGTGGTTCAGTGGTAAGAATTCTCACCTGCCCTCTCTTTGCTTTCAGACGTATGCCCAGCCCTGCACAATTGCAGTAACATATCCACTTAGTTATACACCCTTCCGTCATCAACGAAGCCCATAAAAAACCCAGTCTCCCTTGGCAGGCTGTACCTGGATGGGTGGCAGTATGCAGTCTGTACTTTCTCAGCGAAGACATTTCCTTGGAAGGAATTCTTACCTCTCTTTTTAAAAATAGGTATCGAGAGCTAACGGAGATGTCAGACCCCAATGCACTTCCCCCTCAGTGCACACCCAACATCGACGGCCCTAATGCCAAGTCCGTGCAGCGGGAGCAGTCTCTGCACTCCTTCCACACACTGTTTTGTCGGCGCTGCTTCAAATACGACTGCTTCCTTCACCGTGAGTGGGGCGACTCTGAAATGCTCTCCTGTTCTCCATCCCCAAACTCCATTTCCTTCTGTTTATTTCCATTAATCATACAGAGTTCCTGGCTTCTGATCGGATGATGGTTTTACAAAGGGCCGGTTCGATACTCACTTGTTCAGTTGTAGTGTGATGTGCTTTGCACGGTCAGGACAGAATAACCAGCAACCTAAGTGTCCCTGTACCTATTAGCTTTGAAAGGATTGTTGATGTCAGAAATGATTAAATTTTGTGCACCCTGATGGTAGCTGTTTATATCTAAATTTTCCCACAATGGCTCCCTAATTCAGTTTTGTTCTTCCCCATCCTATCAAGTGGATGAACCATTGGAAACAGGACAGTTTTGTTTTTTCCAGCTTTTCACGCTACCCCTAATGTATATAAACGCAAGAACAAAGAGATCAAGATTGAACCAGAACCATGTGGCACAGACTGCTTCCTTTTGCTGGTATGTTTGTTTTTTTTTTTTTTACTTTTATTTATTTAAATAATCTCTACACCCAACATGGGGCTCAAACTCATGACCCCGAGATCAAGAGTCACCTGCTCCTCCGACTGAGCCAGACTGGCACGCCTTGCTGGTATGTTCTTAAACTGTTCTGCCATTGTTAACTCTGTTGAAAATTTAGCAGGAAATGGTCCTTCTGTTTTCTGCTGCTGAGAATACAAACCAAATGAGCCAAAATGTAGCACTCTGGGGGTCATAAAGCACAGATAAAACATGACTTCTGCTCTTTTTTTTTTTTTTTTTTTTAACTTTTTCCATTTAGAGAGAGAGAGTGAGCAGGGTGAGGGGCAGAGAGAGAATCTCAAGTAGAGTCCACACGGAGTGTAGAGCCTGACGTGGGGCTCAATCTCATGACCCTGAGCCGAAATCAAGAGTCGGACACTTAACCAACTGAGCCACTCAGGCGCCCCATGACCTCTGCTGTTAAGGAGCTCCCAGATACTAAGGACTGTGAAGTTAGGCTAATGGAGTGAGGAGTGCGTGTCTGTGACAGCATTTTCTTTGCTGTCTTCCTTTAAATGCATACAAACATAGGAGAAATAACACATGAAAGCACTAATGTTTCATTGTAAGGTAAACAGCCAGATGCCAGATGGACCTTTCCCTGATGGACAGACTTTATGCAGCAGGATAAATTCCCCTGCATTCATGTGGAAAGGCGGTACGCTTAGAACTAGAAAGGAATAGGTTCAGTTGCACTAGCCAAAGACACAGTTTTGCTTTCTGCACCATACAGTGAGGGTAGATAAAGAATAAAATACCTTGATAAAATTTCTGCTACCAATTAAAATTAGGTTATACAACCAAGTGCCTTTGGGACCATCTTTAGTGGGATAATAGAAGAAAAGATGGTAGAAAGGGCCACTGGATATACATGTGGAAAATGAGTCATATGATAATAGCAAAAGAACAAATAGACTTCATCTGATTTATTTTCTCCCTGATGTGCATTGACTCCTTCTTGCGTGCCAAGTACCACACTGGCCCTTACCATATATTATCTTACTTTCATGCTTCCAACAACATCCTGAGTGGAGAAACTGGGTATTTTGTCCAAAATTTGTTAAGGTGTCAGTGTTGTGGCAATGATGAAATTAAAACTCTGGTCTAACTCCACAGGCCGTGCTTTTTAAATTACTCCACACTTGGGGCGCCTGGTGGCTCAGTCGGTTAAGCGTCTGCCTTCAGCTCAGGTCATGATCCCAGGGTCCTGGGATCAAGCCCCGCGTCGGGCTCCCTGCTCAGCGGGAAGCCTGCTTCTCCCTCTGCCTCTGCCCCTCCCCCCACACGTGCACACTCTTTCTTTCTCTCTCTCTCTCTTTCTGTCTCTCACTTGCTCTGTCTCTTGCTCACTCAAATAAATAAAAATCTTGAAAAAAATAAATAAATTACTCCACACTTTTAAAAGTACACCATGTTATATCAACTTGCCATCATTTATATGTTGTCCCTCTCACAGCAGTTACCCTGCGACCCTGTACATGCTTCACAAAGATGCCATCAGTGCCCAAAATGTATGTCTGTGTGTGTGTTTTTGTTTTATTGCTTTTTAGAAGTCAGTCCATATTCAGCTATAATGCTCGACTATTTTCCCCCACACATTTTATTAAGAACATTCTCAATCATGCACAGAAGGTGAAAGATACCTTTGTCTTAGATTTAATGACATTTTTTCCATATTTACTTTGTCCCTCTATTTGTGTATGCATGTCTTTTGCTGAGCCATTTGAAAATGAGTCGCAGACATTGAGATACTTGTTTGCAAAGTATTTTAGCATGTACTTCCTTTTTTTTTTTTTAAAGATTTTATTTATTTATTTGAGAGAGAGAATGAAAGAGAGAGAGCACAAGAGCAGGGAGGGTGAGAGGGAGAAGCAGACTCCCTGCTGAGCAGGGAGCCTGATGCGGCACTCGATCCTGGAACTCCAGGATCATGACCTGAGCCGAAGGCAGTCGCTTAACCAACTGAGCCACCCAGGCGCCCTAGCATGCACTTCCTAAAAATAAAGACATTCTCTTATATAATCACATTATTACACCTAAGAAAATTCACAAGAATTTCATAATATCATCTGTCCATTCCATATTTAAATTTTTTCAGCTGCACCAAGGATAGCTGGGTTTGGGGTTTTCTCTAAACCAAGGTCATCCAGTCATGTGTCATATTTGGTTATTACGTCTTTTCAGTCTCCTTTAATCTCAAATTATCACACCATTTTTTTCTTTTTGTTTTGAAAAATCCAGGCTCATCATCTTGTAGAATACTGTCCCATATTCTGGATTTGTCTATGGTTTTTTCCTGGTGTTACTTAACTTGTTTCTCTACCCTCTATTTCCCATGAGCTAAAATTAGCTCTGGAGGCTAATTATGTTTATGTTAAACCTTTTGAGTTAGAATAGTTGTAAGCGATGCTTTGTGTGCACAGGGTAGCACAGGCACATGATGTTGGATTCAATTAATTTTAAAACTTCTCCTTTAGAATTTCCTTTAAGGCCTGCAGGATATTAATCGGAATATCCTTAGTAATAGTAAACATTTATCCTTTACTTGTAGATTTGGTTTTCAGAAACAGCTAGAAGTATTTGGGAACCAAGTCTGATGAGAAGATAGATGATCAAGCTGAATGATAGTTATTTGGTCTTTTTTTTTTTTTTTAATAAAGCATAGCTATGAAGTAATGAACTATATCCTTCCAAGTTTAACATACTGATTTGGAGGAAAGTTCTAGAAGTAACTAGTGATATTGTACAAATTTAAGGACTACATATTTTATTGTTGAAACAGAAGCAATGCAGTAGAATAAAAAGAACAATGTGGCCTGGGGACAGGGAGCCCTGATTCTTGTTCCTCTTCTGGAACAATGAGCTATATACTAATATAATGCTCATGTATATATATGGTATAATATATTAGTATATATACTCTATACGTAACATTTATTGTATTAATACTGTACTGTATGTTGTATACTATATGGTGTTTTCTATTAGTATATATACTAATACATGGTAGTAGAGTATAAGAGAAGCAGGTCCCTTCCCCTTTCTGAACCTCATTGCCTCATCTACAGGAGAATGTGTTCTCAAATTCTATATAGCTGACATGCAAATGAGTTTTAGATACAACTCACTGGAAAGTTGAAGATGCATAGATTATATCTTTTTTTAGATAAATTTATAAGTTTGAGAATTTTTTTTTTTTAAGCAGGCTTCACACCCAGTGGGGAGCCCAATGCGGGGCTTGAACTCACAACCATGAGATCAAGACCTGAGCTGAGATCAAGAGTCGGATGCTCACCCAACTGAGCCACCCAGGCGCCCCTAGAATGTTTGTTAAGCAGCTTTTATATGGTCACACTGACATGGTACAGAGCAAGAAAAAGACAGGGTCATTGCATGTAAGCGCAGGTGTTAAAGAAGGTGGTTTGTGAGGAGGGGATCAGGATGGTGACTCTGGGCCTGTTCCCGCTTCCCAGCTATACCATATCCGTTGCAGGAAGGAGCAAAGGAGTACGCCATGCTTCACAACCCTCGCTCCAAGTGCTCCGGTCGCCGCCGGCGAAGGCACCACATGGTCAGTGCTTCCTGCTCCAACACTTCAGCCTCTGCTGTGGCTGAGACTAAAGAAGGGGACAGTGACAGGGATACAGGCAATGACTGGGCCTCCAGTTCCTCAGGTACACTGAACAGAAAGCGATCTTTTCTTTCTACTCAAGGCCTCTGCTAAACGCGGGATCACTGCCTAACACTTGAAGTTAACTACCTTTTAAAAACGGTTAGTTCTTTCCACAGCTTCGCCATAGGCAGTAGAGACAGGAGATGTTTTGGTTCCTCAGGGTAGCATGAAGTCCTTCAGAGTCTGCGGCAAGCTGCTGATGACAACTGCATTCTCTCTTGTCCTGTTTCTTATCTCCTCCTCTCTTAGAGGCCAACTCTCGCTGTCAGACCCCCACGAAGCAGAAGGCTAGTCCGGCCCCACCTCAGCTCTGTGTAGTGGAGGCACCCTTGGAGCCTGTGGAATGGACTGGGGCTGAGGAATCCCTTTTTCGAGTCTTTCATGGCACCTACTTCAACAACTTCTGTTCAATAGCCAGACTTCTGGGCACCAAGACGTGCAAGCAGGTACTAGCAGAGAAGAGCAGGGACACGCGCGGCCCTCCTTTCATCCACTGCTCTGTCAGCCCTTTTGCCATCTTGTGTGGCTGCCCACCTCAAGGGAAGCTGTCTTAGGCTCAGTCTCTCGTGAGTGGGTGCTTCTGGGCCACGAGGTGGGTTCCCCAAACCTGGGACCTTCTGCAGATGCCAGGCCTCGCAGTGCGTGGGGACCTGCTCTCCTCTTCGCTGAATTCTTATTTCTGCCTCTAGCCGCTCTCTAACTCTTCTGGATGTTTCTATACTCTTTTAGCTTTTTTTGGTCTTTGTTCTTTGTTTCTGGTTCCTGTCTGTCTTTCTAAATGTGTACCCCTTTCCTAGAAGGGGCTCCCAAGTCTTTCAGGGGACCTTCTTATCTGGCATGCTTCTGCTCCTGCTTCTGCAGCTGCCACTCCCAGCCCCTCTGTCAGTCTCCTCAGTTGCTTTTTCCTCCAGATGTTCTATTGCTAGCTTTTCTAATTGCCACCCCCGATAGCTGGGCCTGGACCGCACCGTTCTCATTCATGCCATCACTAGAATCACAGTCTGGTAGCAGCCGCTGATGCTCTGGAGGCAGTGGGACCAGGTGTCCCAGTGCCCCTCCGTCTCTGCCTGACTGCAATGAGAAGACAGACCGAAGAGCAGGGCCAGGGAGTCACCGGGTGTTGGGGCTGGTCTGTCCAATAGGAAAGGAACACCAGAACTGTGCCATGCTGCTTAGCTCCCTGACTTTTGGAGGAGTCTCTGTGGCCTCTTCTGCATGATGCCTCTACTTAGAACAAGCAATAGAAGCGTAAAGAGAAGTGCCCTTTTCTTTCATTTTGGAGCTCATACCTGTTTCCTTGAGGCACAGGTTCTTAACCTAAAAATCTACAGAATCATGTGCAACACAATTTTGTGTGTATTTTCCCGAGAAGATTTGTGCTTTTCACAGAATCTCAAGAGGGCCCACAGCCAAAAAGGAAAAGACGCAAAAAAAACGAATGCTATAGGAAAGAAGCACGTTGAAAAGAAACCAGCCTTCCAGAAATGCTGGCTTACTGAAATAGACAAGACTCTGCCCTCTTCATACCAGCAGGGGGAGCTAGTGGTTAGCCAAGTGGTGCTGCTTGTATCCTCTCTTCCACTCGGTTCCGCAAGGTACCCAAAGTCGCCCTTCTTAAGAAGAGACAGATAATGTTGATAAGAATCATCCTACTCAGGGCTTGGTAGGCAGAGGTATCAAAAGCTACTGACTAGGAAAGTTGTAACTGTGCTCAGTATTTCTCTTTTCTTGAGTCAGGCTAGGTAGTGAAGAATTAACTCCAGGCCAGTGATGCGATATCCCAGTGCCACTCTGTCTCTCCCTAAGTGCTCAGTCAGCTGCCTTCGAGTTCTCCAGAACGCTCCCATGCCCAGCACCTGGTTGGCTCACTTATCTGACCACCTGGCTCAAGGAGTGACAGGTCCTGTTGGATTTCTCTTCCAGGTCTTTCAGTTTGCAGTCAAAGAATCACTTATCCTGAAGCTGCCAACAGATGAGCTCATGAACCCGTCGCAAAAGAAGAAAAGAAAGCACAGGCAAGGGTTGGACAAAGGACTTTCTGTTCCCCGTGCTCTGACCTCCCCCTGGACTCCCCAACTGCCTCCCTCTTGAGTATAGCATTGCACAACTAAAGGGCCAGCCTTCTCCATGCTCCCTGTGGGTCTGTGCCTCGGACCAGCCCTTCTCCCGTCCCTGGATGTTGTGGACCAGGAGATAAGTGTCTGCTTTCCCTTTAAGCTCCTGGCCAGTGGGATGAGAGCTGGCCTCATGGCTCCACCCTGAGGCCATTTCTCCTCGTTGGGTGGTTAGTGACCACTGTTCCCACTTCTCAACTCTGACCAGAGTTTTTTCTTTTGGCACTTGTATTATTTTTCTAAGTTGCATAATAACACTGTCTTTTAGCTAGCCTTTGCTTAGGGTTGGAAGGTTTTTTAAATTTTTTAATTTTAATTTTATTTTTATTTTTATTTTTTTAAAGATTTTATTTATTTATTTGACAGAGAAAGAGACAGCGAGAGCAGGAACACAAGCAGGGGGAGTGGGAGAGGGAGAAGCAGGCTTCCCGCCGAGCAGGGAGCCCGATGTGGGACTCGATCCCAGGACCCTGGGATCATGACCTGAGCCGAAGGCAGACGCTTAACGACTGAGCCACCCAGGCGCCCCTGGAAGGTTTTTTTTTAAATTCAACATTCTGCCTGCCTTGGCTCCCTAATGACTATCACCTAGTGAAGGAAGGAACTGACACCAATTGTAGATGGAGAAGGAAGTCCGTGTAGCTTCTTCTCCCCCTCAGTTCCTTCACTCAGCAGATTCCTGAAAACTCTTCTTACATCCCCATCCTGCAGTTCCTCCACATCCCCCCACCTTCCCCAAAGAGAAGGAGGGAGGTGGGGAGGAGAGGGAGAAGGAGAAACAATAGCATTATAATAGACACAGAGGGTTGGGTTTTGTGTTTGTTTTTAGGCATCTTTGTTGTTTATATTTAAATCTCGAAGCATAGAGCAGCTGGACTCCAGTTGGACTCTAGCATCCACCTACCAGGGTAGAGGCCTCCTGTGAAGGGATTTGGGGAGGATAGTCCCCAGTCATCAAACCACAGTCCCTCAGAGCAGGTCGCA
This sequence comes from Leptonychotes weddellii, assembly GCF_054177405.1. Taxonomy (NCBI): domain Eukaryota; kingdom Metazoa; phylum Chordata; class Mammalia; order Carnivora; family Phocidae; genus Leptonychotes; species Leptonychotes weddellii. The sequence continues at coordinate 17,765,749 of NC_138383.1, forward strand.
TTGTTATTTATCCAAATCTGCAGAGTTCCCTAGAGTCATGACCCAGGCCCATCCGTCTCTCTTTTTCAGGTTGTGGGCTGCACACTGCAGGAAAATTCAGCTGAAGAAAGGTAAGTTGCAGCAGGGCGCTCTTGGGCAGTTCAGCCCAAGGTCACACCCCTGTGGTCCCCCGCCTGCCCCAGCTACAGCGGCACTTGTTGACCCTGCACCGCTTCCGCAGGCTGCAGATTTGTCTGCAGCAGCTGAGAACAGCTCAGTTTCTCGCTGCAACTGAGAGCACCTCTTCGGAGGCAGAGTGGTGAGCCTTGTGGTCTCTGACTTGCCTAGTGAGCCATTTGCCAGGTTCCAGACTTCGTTTAATGTTTGGAATGGCTCTCCTGTCCCGGGCCATTTCCACACTCTCCCCACAAAGCAAATCACCCCATGGTAGCTGCCGAACAACCATCATCTCTGAGTGCTTCTGGCTTCAGGTGCTAAATGTGTGCCTACGATGATGGCTGGGACAGCCTCCCCCAGTCGGGGCCATTGGACAGTTGGGAGGGAGGACAACCACAGGGCGTGGGCACAGCAATGTTCAAGTCTACTCATTTCTTTCCTAGATAACTCTTCCACACAAGTGTACAACTACCAGCCCTGCGACCATCCAGACCGCCCCTGTGACAGCACCTGCCCCTGCATCATGACACAGAATTTCTGTGAGAAGTTCTGCCAGTGCAACCCGGACTGTAAGCGTTCTCCGCTTTCCCCGGTAGTCCTCCCAGACAGTCGGCCCTGGTGCAGCCCGCCTGCGCCCCTTGCTGCCTCTGGGCCTTCTGAGGTTCTCTCTGCTGTGTTTTAAGCATTCTGCAGAGGAAACAAGATACTTAAGATCTGGAAAAGTCATTTTTTAAAAACCCGTAGGTGTTTCATTCTAAAAGCAACAATTACACAGAAATCAGAAACATGGGACTCTTTTTCCTTCAGGCGCAGTCACAGCTTCCCTTTCTAGGATGTTGTGTTACAACAGACACAGGTTATGATTCATGTATTTAGTTTAATACTTGGGGAGTTTTCATATCAGGCCGTCTGGATCAGCAGAAGTAGGACAGAGGCTAAACATGCTTCTCCTTCACTTCTTATCACACCGTGCCCTTCCCCGCTTGGGGCTGAACGGTTTGAGAACAGCCCCCAGAGCCTGCAGAACTTGGTGCCCAGGCAGTTGTGCTGGAAATACCTTCTAACCCCTGGCAGATACCAGTCTCAGCCACAGCAGAGAGGCACTGTGCTGGGGAGGGCAGTGGGTGGAGGAGGGCAGCTTAGAACGGATGCATTCTGTTCTCAAAATGATTCTTGTTTTGATGGTGATGCTTTAGCAGTGAAAAGCACTGATTTCATTTTCTCTGGGCCACCCACCACCTCCCTTCCGAATTCCACGAACAAGGGGGAGGGAGAGCATTGTTGAGGAATCTCTAGGAAACACCTCTCAATAGTCAAACCTGCTTTTTTGACTCCCAGGCATGAATGTTGGGAGGCACTCCATTTTCTCTGGAAGGAAACTGGACTATATGTTTATTGGCCAGGGAGCTTCTCATCTGTTTTGCCAACTCTCCCCAAACACACAACATTCCTTGCTGACCCTGGAGTCAGACCTGAGCCCCAGCATTAGCCTGCCCCTGTCCCTAACCGCCCCTCTCCCCCCAGGTCAGAATCGCTTTCCTGGCTGTCGCTGTAAGACCCAGTGCAACACCAAGCAGTGTCCCTGCTACCTGGCAGTGCGAGAGTGTGACCCCGACCTGTGCCTCACCTGTGGGGCCTCAGAGCACTGGGACTGCAAGGTGGTTTCCTGCAAAAACTGCAGCATCCAGCGAGGCCTCAAGAAGGTGAGGGCTTTTCTCGGGCCTGCGGGCCAGATAACGGAGGGGGAAAGACAGATTGGCCCCCGCGGCCTCTTTCCACTGGCCCCTCGGAGGGCTTCTACCGCAAATCCCAAGGGACATGCGTGTACTGAATTAGTGAAGTTTTCTGTCCTGGGGAGGAGTTAGAAACGTGACCCCTGAACTGGCCAGCCTGAGAGGAGCAGAAAGGACGGACACGTCACGGGTGTTGTCTGTTTCTACCTGACCTGCACCAGCGAGTCCCCGCGACTTGGGTCCAGGAGGCCCCCGGGCCTAGAGGAGGAGGTGTCACGTTTCCTTTCGCCACCTCCCTTCTTTGTTTTTCCTCTCCCCAGAACAGAATGGCTTAGACCTTTTTCTGTTTTCAGATCCTCTTAACAGTTGCTTGTTCTTTCCGTCCTGCCCACCCCCAGCACACGTGCACACCCAGCACACACCCCGCCCACTCACCCATGCCCTGTAGTCTGAGGTTTGACTCCCTCCTCCCCAGCACCTGCTGCTGGCCCCCTCAGATGTGGCCGGATGGGGCACCTTCATTAAGGAGTCTGTGCAAAAGAACGAATTCATTTCTGAATACTGTGGTGAGGTGAGTGCTATCAGTTTGGACCACATTCCTATCTGGGGAGATACTGATGAGAAACTCTGATTTTCTGTGGGCCAGACCTCTATGAATTACTCTCTAAATAACTCAGCTGAGTTCCCGTGTGGTCTCTTGGGGGATCCCACAGAAGGGTTTGTAGTCCTGAGATAAACCACTCTTCTGAAATTCTTTCCCAACTCAGGCCACACAAGGGGGGCAGGCAGGGAACTCTCTTCAGTCTTCATACTGGTCACACTGGGTGGGTATTGGAATGAACTAACTTGAGCTCTGTCTGCTGTGATTCTCATCATGATACTCAGTAAGCACCTACGTGTGACACTGTCCCCTCCCAGCCTTTTCTGTGGGCAGGGTACCATGCCCTGAGCAGATAGCCCAATCCCCTGTTTGTTCCTTGTCTGTCCCTGCAGCTTATCTCTCAGGATGAGGCTGATCGACGGGGGAAGGTCTACGATAAATACATGTCCAGCTTCCTCTTCAACCTCAACAATGGTATGGAGTCTCTTTCTCTGGCCCCAAGGTGGTCTCAGACAGGTCTTTCTACCAGATTGCCCTTACAGTAGCCCACGTTCAGATCAGCTACGATTTCTCCACCATCTGGATGTCAGCAGGTTAAACTTGAAGACACGACGAGCCACAGTTCACTTGCTTTGGGAGAACCCCCATTTCTGGGTTGTGTTTATAATCGGAACACTGAGCACTTACACCTCAGAAATCTCCCTACCCAGTAGATGGGAAGAGGCGATTGGTAATTCCAGCAAAATGGGGGGACCCAAAGGGAGCGCACCCACATGAGGCCATATTCTTATGATGCGTGCTGCTGGTCTTCAAAATTCCCATTGGATTATTTCTGTTACCATTTAATTGATTTTGAAATCAGGTTCAAGAAGCTGTGGATTTGCCTGGTGAGCTCATGATCTTTCTTTATATAGATTTTGTAGTAGATGCTACCCGGAAAGGAAACAAAATTCGATTTGCAAACCATTCAGTGAACCCCAACTGTTATGCCAAAGGTGAGTTCCCAGTGACCTAGGAGGGAGGGTGGGTGATGGATGCTTTATTTACTATGATTTCTATCCGTTATGTAACTTTTTTCATTGCTGAGTTATTTTTTGTCCAGAGACAGTCATGATTAACATCTGGTATCATTTTGAGTCTGTTTTGTAGTTGGCTTTCTTCACTGAATACATTATAACCATTTTCCCACAAACAAGAATCTTTTAAAGAGAATTCTCTTCCTATATCACCAGCCAGAATAACAGATCTAAAAGGACAGAGGCAACTGTCATCACTGACTGCTTTTTAATTCCACTTTATTTATGTTTTCACTGGGAATTGGGAGAAAGTCAGCCCAGCACCACCGGTTGTTGGCTTGGAGCTGACTAGGAACCTAGCCTTGGCTTTGTCCTGTTTGCAGTGGTCATGGTGAATGGGGATCATCGCATTGGGATCTTTGCTAAAAGGGCAATTCAAGCTGGTGAAGAGCTCTTCTTTGATTACAGGTGAGGTGGCCGGAAATGGTCCTTGGGAGGGAGAATTGATTTGGGGACTTAAGGTGGGTGGTATGGAGGAAGGAGACAGTCTTATGGTGGTGGTCAAGTCTTTGTCTTTGTTCTACTCTCGGGTACCTTGCGTCAGTTGTAAACTGCTCTGAGGGACGGGGAGAGGGAGCAAAATGGAGGGGATTCCATCTGTTCACTCACGAAAGCCTTGACAGTAACCTGGTTCCTCCTGCTCCGGGACAGGTACAGCCAAGCTGATGCCCTCAAGTACGTGGGGATCGAGAGGGAGACCGATGTCCTTTAGCCCTCCCGGGCCCCACGCCAGCGCTTACGGTGGCAGCACTGTCTTTGCTTCATGCACACACCACCGCTGCTCGAGTTTCCTGCACTACGTGTCTCCCACACCGAGAATCCCCCCCCCACTCCCTCTGCAGCGAGGCCTCGGCTGTGGCCAGTGGGAACAAGCGGTCTCAGTGAGAGGGGACACAGAGGCAGCTGGGGCTTGGGCCCCCAGGAGGAGAGTTGCAGAAGTGGGAGACCGAGTCTCAGGCCTCAGAGGGAGAGAGCGCGGGCTAGGGGTGGGTGACTCCGTGGTTTCTGGTCCGCTACACAGGCTGTGGGCCTCGGCAGTCAACCTGGGCAGTTCCTCACCTGCACTGGCCTGTAATTCTAACTTTCCAAGTCAAGGGTCCTTGTGTAATTGGGTCGCCGGCATCTCTCTCTGTGGTCATAGGGCCTGGAGAGGACTGGCTCGGTGAAGTTTGGTACCCGGAGCTTAGGAGTGGCCTGCGTCAAGGGCGAGCCTGGCGGGTGGCACAGACTGACTTCAGAGGGGAGACGGGTCACCTTACTACCTCTTCCCTCCTGGCAGGGTTCAAATTCAAAGAGTGTGGGTTCCGAGTGTGGATATTCAACACTGGGAGAAGGAGAGCTAAGTGCTGTTCTTCCATAGAGAGCGAGAGCCATCCTGGTGACCGCAGTTCAACTGCTGAGCCTGGGGCCCAAGAGGCTCTGAGAAACCTTCTCTGCTCTGGAGATGGGTGGATACATTTTCAGATTCCCGAAAGCCGGCGCCAGTCTGCTGCCGGCTCCTCCCGAAGCTGTGGCTCGGCGCCGGCAGGCGACCCTCGTGCTGCTACTGAAGGAGCAGGGGGTCGTGCCGGGCTGCGCAGGAGCACGCCAGTTCCAGGCTATGGAGTTGTTTTCAGGCCTTTCATTCCCTCTAGAGGCCAGGCCCACGGGGCCTCTGTTGCTTATCTCTTCTGGGTAGATGGGCGAAGGCCTGGACTAGAGAGGGGTGAGGTTCTGAAGGTGATTTACTTTCCTGTCTGATGCACCTGCTGTTGGAAAGGGTAGTTGAGTGTTTGGAGGTGGGTGAGGGGCTCCCAAGTTGCACGTGCTTAGGACGGCATCACGCTCGCCACACACACTGGCAGAGGGTATTTGAAGCGTAGAGAGGACGCAGGCCAACCTCCTGCGCCAGTCCACGGTGCCATTCTCTCTGGGAGTCCTGATGAGCAAAGCACTTTATTTCTTTGAGAAGGTCTGCAGATTGAGGTGACGTTTGAGCTGAGGTCTCTGGGGTCCCTGCCCAAATCCCATTCCTAAGGGAAGGGGAAGGACAGGGGTTGGAAGATTCCCCTCCAGTTCTGTCTCAGCTCCTGGTGGAGTAAGGAGGAGCTTCCTTGCCACATAAGACGTAAATGAGGATGGGGCCGGCTCGAGGAGCTACCCCTGTGGTCTATGGCCGGTGTGCTGAGCTGGCAGGGAATAAGGAGCATTGTGCTGGGTAAAAAGGATGTGGGCAGGGACAGGCTGGCCCAGGGAATACTGGAGTAGGGAGCCGGCTTCTCTTTTCTCTAGGGAATCCAAGCCTTGCTTCCCTGGTCTATACTGACCACTCCCTTTCTCCAACCCCACTGGCTGTCCCATGAAGCAAGGAGTGGGGTTCCCTCTAGCCAAACTGTCGCCTAGGGATTTTGGTGGGACGTGCACACACACTCACATATCCTCACGCACCACACTTGTGGGCACACATGCACTCAGCCCTGAGCACACGCCCAGCCGGCTCCTGACGGAAGCCTCTTCCCACCTGACTGGTCAGCCCCACCATGATTCTGAAATCTCCATCTGCAGTGGTTTGTATTCATTGTGTACTGGAGACACCTCCTAACTGGACTGTGGGCTCTGAAGTACTCGTAAATTACAGGGAACTACCAGAGACAAATGAAGGAGGAGGAGTTGGGTCTGTCTGAAATGGGGCTGGCTGTGAGGAAAAGATGGGCAACAGGTTATATCCAGCCGTTGAGAGGCTAGACTGATCCCCCTCTTCCCTCAGTGTGCAGAATCCCCTCCTTCCCAGTTTCAGACCACTAATACTCCTGTTCTGCCAGCATTCCCATCCTGTTCCCCTCGCTGTCCCCCCACCCCACACCTTCAGTGATGGGTCTCAACCTCTCCCCCCAGACCGTGGAATGACAGACAGAGCAAGGTGGTGGGGACTGTGGGGGGGGAGGGCTGGTATACGTGCGGCTTTATTGCCAGTGAATTTCACGCACTTTAAAGTCCTGTGGCTCGTGACCTCTTACCTGAATAAAGTGGTAGAATCCATCTTGGCAAGTCGTGTATTGTGTACTTTGGGGCTGGAAGGATCCAGGGGCGTCAGTACGGGGGCAGCTCGGACTGACGCGCTAGCATTCTGATCCCCACTTGTTCACTGAGATCTGGGGTTAGGGGAGGAGAAGGGTTTGGCAAGAGCCAATCTGGCTCCTGGTCAGTGATGCAAGGACTCTGAAGGCTCCCCGTAGAAATTCCTGAGCCCTCAGATGGGGTCCTTTAAAATCATCCCGCTTATCCCCTCGCCACGACGCCAGCTACCACGCACAGACTGGGGCTCTGCCACTCTGCTTTATTAGGACGGCTCAGGCTCTGAGCGCACGGCTTCAGAGTGGAGGCTGGGTCGGACTGGGTGAGTGGCCAGCAAACCTCACGAGACTTCCAACACAGGAGAAGCAAAAACCACAGACTGTGGGCACAGCACAGGGCAGTCGATTGATTTTTTCTTTTATATATAAACTGATAATTAGAAAATTAGAGTAATACATAGAGTTTCTCTAGAGAGAGATTTTGCAACAAAAAATATATATAAAGAATAGGACCTCCCGGGCAAACGAAGCAGCATCTCTGAGCGGAGGAAAGAGGACTCCTCATGCACTGGAGAGGGGGCCAAGCCTTTGGACAGGCACCAAGGCTATTGCATATCTTGGAAGAGGGAGGAAGAATAGAGGGCTGGCTAGTCGGTGTGTCTGCATTATTCTCTCTACATTGCAAGTTTTTTTTTATGGCTTTGGCTAAAGCATGTGAAGCAGCGGAGGTACTAAGGTGCTAAAAGCGAGGCCTCTTGGTCTCTGTACAAAACAAAAAAGAGAGGGTGGGGAACAGCAACAAAGCCCTCCCTAACCCCCAACTGAGTGGAAGCAGATGGAAGACATTCTGCAGGGCAGGGGGGAGGCTAGGGGATATGATTTAGCAGCCTCCTCCCCCCATGCCCTGTGCATCCCTGCAATCCCACACATCTGTCCCTGCTGAGATTGAATATTTGAAGGGAAGCAGTTAATCTCCCTTGCACTCTGTTGTTAATCCCTGGCAGCAGCTGGGACAGGGATGGCAGAGAGGGCCTGTCTCTACCCCATGGAGCTTCTCCTTTGGGGCAGGCAAACAACCAGGAGCCTGGGGAAACGGGGACGGGGACAGCATTGCTTTAGGCAGTGAGGTCGACCACTCCCTTTGGTCCCATCTGTAGCTCTGCCTACCAGACTTGGCAGGAGGGGCATCCTCTGGATGAGCAGAACCAGCTAAGAGGAGCCAAATGTCCCTGACAGGGTGGGGAGAGGTGGGAATTGGGAGATTCAGAGGAGATGGACTTGGTCCCTAAAGCCCTTCTCCTGATTCATTCAGACCTGGACTCCTCCAGGATCTGGGGAAGATTTTGGTCCCGGGGGCCAGGGGCTGGGCCTGGAGCTGCGGCTGCGGCTGGGGCTGGGGCTGGGGCTGGGGCTGGGGCTGGGGCTGGGGCTGGGGCTGGTGTAGGGGCCGGGACCTGGGCAGCGCCTGAAGTAGGTAGGGGAGGTTTGCTGCCAGGATGGTAATCATGGGTGGCCTTGGGCTCGTTGGTGTGGTAGGAGCCCTTGTAGCGATGATTTTGCAGATAGAAGAGCACCAACATCCCCACCAGCCCCAGCAGCAAGAAGGCCACCAAAACTGAAAGGGAAAGAAGGAACAATTCAGAGCCGTTCTTGGGGGTATCTCCACAGACACACATGTATGCTTTTGGCCAAAAGGATGCGTGTATGACTGTCCGCAGTTCGAGCGTGGCAAGCCAGGCCCAAGTGTCCGGCAGGTCTGAATTCCTGGCTTAACCCCTGGTGTCTTTGATTTCTAGTATTCTCTTTCCACATCCCTGGAGTTACCCCAGTTTCTCGCCTCTCTGGAGGTTACTGCACCCCCTTTCCTCATCCTTTAGCTATAGCGCCATTTTAATATTTCGTTTCAGTTAAAAGTCCATAGCATCCTCAAACCTTGAAGAATCTCCAGCTCAATTCTCTCCTACCGTCCGCACAGCCTAGCTCATGTGTGTGTGCACCCCCACACGCCTAGTGCCTTCGCCCCCCTCAGCCCTGGGGATACGGGGCGCGGAGGGGATGCCCACGGAGGGTAGAATTAGGTCAGGGTAGTGATCATGCTACTCACAGCCTAAAAGTATGGCCACCCATCCCTCATCGTGGTAGTACGGGAAGTCTGAAGAGGAGAAAGCCCCAGTTAGGAGAAGCCTCCTCCGTGTTAAGAATCGTTTCCCTTCCTTGTCCACCGTCCCTCTTCTGTGTGTGCCCTGGACCTACCTGGGGGCAGATACCAGGGATCCAGCTCAGGTGGCACCTCTGCGACAAGACGTGGCATGGCCCCGCAGTTAGATTCAGACAGTTCGCCCTGAACTCGAAGGGCCTCGGCTAGCTCAGCGGTCATGGGGCGAGGGGCTCGGAAGTGGGTCTTGAGGGGAGCCACGTTGTTGAATCGAACACCAGACAGGCAGCCCGAGAACCCCGGTGTGTTGTAGCGCTGGATCTCTGGGTCGATGACCCCGGTCTCTGAGGGAGAGGCAGGCCCAGAGGGACGGGGGCTGGGGCCACCCCTAGGCTCGCCCCGCTCACCGCTCGCCGTCCACAGGTTTCCTGCTCCTCACGATCACCGCCTTCGCAGCCGGTCCCAGGTCCCTCGCTCCTCTGGGCTCCAGGGGCTTCGCCCACAACCCCTCACCCCAAACACTCGCACCCACAGCTCACCCATAACACGCCCTAGATACAAGGCCTTGGGTGAGTCCAGCTGGCTGTCCACCAACAGCGAGAACTTCTGTTCTGTCAGCGGGAAGTAGTCCACCTGACGGGGAGGGAGAACCAGAGACTGACGAAGCCAAGACCCCGCTGAACCCCCGTGCCGCCCCCGCTGCTGGGGAGCCCTCGCTCAGTCCTGGGTGGACAGCCACCCAGATGAAGGATTCGGCGTGGAAAACCCAACAGCCTCATCTGGGCCTTGTTGTTGCCGCCACCAGGGGGTTGACTTTGTGGAAAACTCTGTGGGGCCCATTCCCTGACTTATAAAACAGACATAAGAACGCCGGCCTCCCCGAGCGAGCTCCCAGGGCACGTGTGAGGGTCACAGGAGGCAAAACACAGGAGACTCCTCTGTGAACTGGGCTGTGCCCTGCTCCTGCTAAATAGCTGGCCTTTCCCCCGGGGGCGCAACCTGGGCGCCGTCTGGGCTGGTCTGCCTCCCTCCGCGCGCACCTGGATGAAGAGGTTGCGGTAGACGCGGGTGATGTTGACGCTGTGGGGCTGGCCGTCGGTGACGGGCCTCGTGGTCAGTTGGTACACGTAGGGGCTGGTGCCCAGCTGATACCGCAGCTGCAGGGTCCCTGTGGGATGGGGGGGAGAAGGGGCGTCTCCTCTGGGCCCCCACAGCCCCCTGTCTTCGGAGAGCGCTCGGGGGGCCTTGAACCAGCGAACCAGTAGCTGTCAGAGTGGAGGGCGCGCTGCCGGAAGCTGGAGCTGGGGCGGGAGGGGGGCTGTGGGACCTTTACCGTCTTCCTTGATGAGCACGGCCATGTAGTCCCGCACGAAGGAGCTGACGTAGAGCAGGACGGCGGGGGCGGAGTCTGTGCTGAAGCTGAAGGACACCTCCTCTCCCGTGACGTTGTAGACAGGCCCGCGGTACCCGGGCACCGGCCGGCCGGGCCGGGGGTATTCGGGCAGACGGTACCCGGGCCCGTGGTAGCCAGGCACGTAGCCCGGGGTGTCGTAGCCAGGGACGTAGCCCGGCTCATAGCCCGGCACCGGCCGGCTCAGCATGTGCGAGAACTCCCGGGCGGCCGAGCGCAGCGCCGACTGCAGGTTGTAGCGCATCCAGGTGCCGGGCTCAAAGAAACCGCCGATATCTGAAGGCAGATGGAGTGAGGTCAGGGCCCCCACTCCCGGATTCGGACACTGTTATGTCATCCTCGCCGCCGCCCTGGGACCTTGCCGCGGTCACAGCATGCCTCCATTCACCGGTAGGTCCCCTTGTCCCAGAAATGGAATCTGTCCCAGAATGGAATCTTAAAACCATGAGAAATGGAAAAGATCATCCAGTACAACCCGTGCCTTTGACAGATGGGGAGACTGAGGCACAGAACTGGCTACTGACTGCCATAAGGATACGCAGTACGCGGAGAGCCAAGATTAGAACCGAGGTATCATGGGGACGCCTGGGGGGCTCAGTCGTTTAAGCATCTGCCTTCGGCTCCGGTCATGATCCCGGGGTCCTGGGATCGAGCCCCGCATCGGGCTCCCTGCTCAGCGGGGAGTCTGCTTCTCCCTCTCCCTCTGCCCACCACTCCCCCTGCTTGTGCTCGCTCTCTGACAAATAAATAAAATCTTAAAAAAAAAAAGAATCGAGGTATCGTGACCCCCCCCCGGTACACTCGCCACCACTCACACTTCCAAACCAAGACGAAAGGTCCTCTGCTGGTCCCCGAGTCCCTGCAACTCCCTGCTCCGGCAGACTTCGCACACCGTGAACCTACCTGCGCGCACATCCTCCTAGGCCAGCCTTAGGAAGGATGCAGTCTGGGTGCATGTGCGGAATCTTGCGGTGCTGAATGTCAAGGCTTGCCTTAACCGAGAACCAGGCTGTAAGACGTGTTTTAGGAGCTCAGCGATTATCAACTAGGAAATGGCATAGGAGGGCATCGCGCCGCCTGCGGTGGGTATGCTTGCAAGGGGGCTAATCTGTGCTATCTTGGTGACAGTGGGAAGATGGGGAAGTTATCTGCCGGTTGCTTTTGAGTTCCTTTAGTACCAGCCAACTGTACCATCCCTTCCTTGCCCCACTTTATGACTTGGAGTCGCCCGGCATCTTCAGCTGCCGGACGGCCCCGCCTCAGCACTCAGGAACCCAGGGACAGCTCTAGTTTTCCCTGGTGCTGACCCTGCACCCTCCATCCTTCCCTTGCCCTCCCTGCACCCCGCTGCGCCCTAGGGCTCCGGGTCTCCCATAAGCAGCCGCACTGACCGTGGTTGCAGTACGGCCCATCGAAAGCCGTGAGGTCACAGTCACACGTGTAGTAGCTGTACCGCTCCACACAGCGGCCTCCGTGGAAACAGGGGAACCGGGGGTGGGCGCAACGGCCCGTGCAGTTGGGTGAGGTACCCTCTGAGGCGTTGGCACGGCCCTCCAGGTTCAGAGTCACTCCGTTCAGACGCATCGCCCTCAAGCAACCCACGAAGGGGCGCCTCTTAAGCTCTGCAGACCCTGGGAAGGGCGGGCCGGTCAAGAAATGGGTGTAGAGCCAGAGACGGGTAAGTATTGGGGTTGGGGAGGGAGCTAAGGGGAACGAAATCATGGCATAAAATCCATGGCCTAGAGAGGAGAGGTGAGCTCTTGGCCCACTCTGCAGCAGAGGGCATGGGGACCTCAGACACGGGGCTCCTGGAAGCCAGGAGAGCTGCGGTGAGAGGGCGGGAAGGCGCAGGAGGCCTCAGACCCGGCGCAGGGTTGCTGCTCACCGACATAAAGGGGCTGGTCGTACTCCAGCCAGAGGTAGGTCTGCAGGGGCATGGGCCGCAGCACCCAGGGCCGGTGGTCCACACGGAGCCGGGCCTGCTTCACGTTGATTTCCGCCCGGACCAGGTGCCACTCATCGTCGTTGAATTCAAAGTCATCCGAGTGTACTGTCAGGTTCTCATCCCCATTCCCCACATCGAAGGCGAAGACCACATCCCGGGATGCTGGACAGCGCAGGGGTGGGGAGAAAGGACTCAGACCGCACAGATTCCTCACCCCATACAAGCTCTCTTCTTCACTCCTCAGAGCTCCCTGAATGTCCCTCCAGTTTGTCCTCAGCCTGGGACAAAACCCATCAACTCCTTAAAACCTTATGCTCCTGGTCTCTCCCAAATTTGCAGATCCTTGGAGCCAGCGTCCCAGCCCTGCTTCTGAGGTTAGAAGCATAGCCAGTCGGGTAGAAAACACCTCAGGGGTCCAGCTGCCTTATCCACATGTGCGGGGCCTGAAGCCCGGAGAGCTGAAGTGAGTGCCCAAGCTCACAGAGCCAGCCAGCTACCAAGACACACCCGGGTCTAGAACCTACTGTCACCCAAAGCCCTTTCCGTGCTGGCATCTGCCCTTGCCCCTTCCCCCAGCCTCTGCCTACCCCACCTCGGCCCAGAGCTCCGTCCAGCCCACGCCCCTCCCGGCGTCTGCCCGCTCACTGTTGAGTTCCACCCGCACGTAAGGCCGGCGCCACTGGCAGTAAGGGCCCCCCATATTCTCTAGGAAGACTCCCGAGGGAGCCGAGGTCCTGAAGTAGAAGGAGACATCAAGGCTGTGGTTGGCACGGATGGGGGGAAAGCGTAGGGCAGCCCCAGTGTGGAAGGAGATGGTGTTCCAGGAATTCCCTGCAAAAGCAGGAGGAGGAAGGCCTTGTCAGGGAGGTCGGAGGGTGAAGGAAGGGAGCCCCCGGTGGGGGGGGGGAAGATAGGGCAGGGGGGACGGCTGGGGGCGGGGAGCCAAGGGGAGGAGAAGGGGTCTAATGAAAGGGAATGAGGTGCAGGGCGCAACACAGAAGGGGTCCCATCCCCGCAGGAGCCGGGTGTCTGGCAGGATGTCCTAGAGACCCGCAGTGGGTCAGGTGGCCTAAATTTTGGAAACTGGAGAGCCAACCCCGGGAGGGCACACAGAAGGGGTCTGCCACTCACGATCGCCATAGCAGCGCAGAGGCCTCAGGAAGAACTGGGCCTCCGAGTTGGAGCGGTTCGTATCCCCCACCACCACCTGGGTGACGGGCAAATGGTCCACAAAGGTCAGCAGTCCCTTGTCGGTTCTCCTGTGGGGGCAGGATGCAGTGGTTCAGGCCCTGCTGTTCTGCTGCCCCTGGAATCCTGAACGCCCTGTCCCTTCGCCCCTCACCACTGGGGCTGGTCGGCATCACAGTTACAGTGCAGAGCGGGGTCCACGCAGCTCCGGTCCAGACCACAGGCACAGCGCTGGATCCCAGGCTGCGAGCCTCCCCAGTAGAAGTGCTGCTCCTCATTTCGGCCAATCCAAAAGCTGTAGGGGTAGCCTCCTGGGGAAGACGTGGAGGCCGTTTCCAGGCCTCAGCCCTCCATTAGCCCCGGGGCTCCTCTCCCCTTTCCAACCCGCCCAGATCCTTGCTCGAATGTTCAAGAGCTCCAGCTGAGCCCTCTGGCTCCCTCCTCCCAAGCCCCCATGGGTCTCTCCTCCAGCGCTGCACCTTGCCCGCCGTGGCCCAGGCCCTCACCGGCCCAGGCCCTCAGCGGCCCAGGCCCTCAGCGGCCCAGGCCCTCACCAGCAGTGTTGAGCAGCCGGGAATTGTAGCAGGAGAACTCGATCCACTGTTCACAGTGCTGAGAAGCATTGGCCAGGGCACTGACTTCCTCCCAAGAGGCATTCCAGTACTGGATGGCCCCCAGGAATGGCCGCTCCATGCTAGAACCTGTCACCCGAGTTGTCCACAGCCTGTCATGCCGCACAACTGTCCACGCTCGGTTTTCTGGGGGAGTGGAAGGGACAGAGCTTTGGCTCGAGATGGGCATTCTCTACCCATCTCCCTGCCCACCTCCACCACCATTGCTGCTCCTCAGAGCCAATAAATGTGGCCAGCAGCTCTGTTCCAGCCCAGCTCTGGGCCCCCGACCCTGGAGGCTGGAGATGGGACAGCTGGACTGGATCGGGAAGCTGGAATTTATCTGCAAAGCTAGATTACAAATTCCTGAGTGTCCCCTTTCCCCTCTGTCATCCTTTACCCCCCACCACAGATCAGTCTTGCTGGACCCTGTCTCCCCGCTTCAATCCCGTTTCCCCCACACCCCCTCATAGCCCTGTCAGCTGCCCCTTCACCACCCATCAGAGCCACTGACCTCGGATATCACAGTACACCACAAATGGCTTCAGGGGGCCACTGCCATCAGGATCAATGGTGAAGTTTCCAGAAGTTTTCCCACTGAGTCGATAAGCCTCACAAGATTCCTTATACAGAGCTGGTAGGTCATGGGGTGGGGTTATGGGGTCAGAGGGCTAGGAGGGCCAGTCCTACCAGCTCTAGCAGCCTCGTGATCCCCAGCAACCTCCTGGCCTCCCCTGCCCCGGAGTGGCCCCCATCCCCCAGCCGGCTTACGTTGGTGACAGGTCTCTCCCTTGTAGCCTGTCAGTTCACAATAGCAGATGAAGTCATCCCAGGACTGGTAGCAGCGTCCATCATGCTCACACATGTTAGGGCTACACCTAGGGAAGAGGGTCAGCACCAAGGGAAGGCGCCTTACTGTGAGCGTGAGCGTGGGGTCTGATCCCTACAAACTTCCCTTGCGGCTCCTGAGAGCACCAGCACCCCGACTAACTAGCCAGATATAAGCCTAAGTGCTGGCACATTAGGCAGGCCTCAGGACTCAAGGACTACTGTTTATCCGCCCCGCCCCCCCCCCCCGAAGAAAACCCTCTAGGACCAAGAACAGATGCTTCGTTTCCAGTCCGAGCATGTGTCACTTTAACGGAAGAACCAGGTAAAGAAGGACAAGAGGATGAGACAAGAGGTCAAGGAGGAGTCATCTCCAAGTGGGAGACTGAGGAACTGGGACCAGGAGAAGGGAGATTATTGAGAAAGGCCACTCCCGTTGGGAGACCACCGAAGAGGGCTTTGGAGGGGTCACCTCTTGCAGGGAGAGGGGCTTCTGGATACCTATCAGTGATGCCACATGTGTCAAAGAGGACCTCAGCATAGTATCCAAGCCGCCGGCCCTCCACCAGAGTCAGGTTGACCAGTTGACCATCCACCTTGAGCAGCTCCATGCAGCCATGGAACGCCGTCTGGTTGGAGTGGCAGCCCGATCGACTGGCTGGTTTGGGACAACCTGGAGCAACCACCCCTGTGAGGCCCTCCCCAGGGGAGACCCCAGAGACCCTCCCCCAGGGAGATGCCAAAGGAAAGCCAGACATGAAGGAAGGAAGGGGGCCAAGAGACAATGGCAGTGACCTTCCAGTCCCCAAGGCTCCAGAGGGGAGAGAGGGATTTATCCCTACAAATCTCCAGGTAGCCCCATCTGAGGGGACTTTGGTGATGCCTTCCCACCCAGAGACAGGGGTCTGGCCAGGTTGGCTCCCACTTACCTCCAAAGAAGTATGAGGTGCCAGTGCGGATCAGCAAAGGGTATGAGACCCTGACCTCTGCCCCCTCCACGTCATCGATGCTGATGACTGCATGGTTCTCCTGGGCTGCAAAATTCACCTCGTGCCAAAAGCCATCATTCAGGCGGTACCCTGGACAGGAAAAAAAGGATGGTGTGGGTGTGGGAAGACACATTCTGAGATAAGGGTGTCTTGAGCAGGGAAGCAGCAACCTCACTCTGTGCCTATGTGCCCTCCATTACATTAGATACACACACACACACACACACACACACATGTATATATACAACATATTAAATATACAACATATTAAATATATAATATGTTAAATATATCATATGTTAAATATATAATATATTAAATATATAAATAATATATAACATATTAAATATAATCTATAACATATATTAAAGATTTATTTATTTGAGAGAGAGAGAGGAGAGTGGAGAGTGCCCGTGGGGGGGTGCAGAGGGAGAGGGAGAGAGAGAATCTCAAGCAGACTCCCTGCTGAGTGTGGAGCTCAACTAGGGGCATGATCTCATGACGGTGAGATCAGGACCTCAGCAGAAATCAAGAGTCAGATGCTTAACCGACTGAGCCACCCAGGCACCCCCCTCTCCATCACACTTATCACACTGAGTGGTGACATCTTTGACTGTCTTCACTAACCCTAGCAGCTGAGGCAGAGTTGGCAAAGTCGCAAACGAGTAACAAACTCTTCTGGAGCCCCCTGGAACTAGATGAGACCAGGACTCCTCAGCCTACCTGCCTCTCCCAGCAGCCTGAGCGGCTCAGATCTGACTCCTCACCCCCGTCCACTCCGTCCCATCCCCAGGGCTCAGGGTCCTCCTGCCCTGCTCCCTTCCCCCCCTCACCCCTCTCCAATAAGCGAGGGGCCTCCTTGCGGCCCGCACCCGCTCCTCCTCTGCCCTTCTCTGGCCTTCTGGCGCCTCCCGCCTCCCCCCACTCTCCACCCCTCACCAGCAGCAAACTGAAGCTTCTTTCGGCCAGTCTGCGCGATGGACACGTTGATCTGCCCTTCACTGAGCATCAGCTCCACGTGGCCCAGCCCGTCCCCCAGGCGGGAGAACAGTAGCAGCCCCGTGAGATCCCAGGTGCGGAAGCGAAAGGAGACGGCGAAGCGGCCTCGGCGCGGGAAGCCAGGCACTTGCACGAAGTTGTGAGGCCCTCCGAAGTTGACGGGGTGAGGAACCGGGTCCAGGCAACGGAAGGCCACCTTACCCTGAGGACGGAAGTAAGGGGCCATCAGCATCCAAGAGAATGAATGTGCTGTCTGCCTCTGCTGGGAAGTCAATTTCCGGACCGATCTAAGACCCTCCTCACGGCACTCCCTCGGGGTGTGTGCGGGGGAGGGGGTGGGACCTCCCACTCTGACCATTCCCAGCCCCCACAAACATAACCAGCTGTGGAGGGGGTCTCCAACCAAGTCGGCCCTGGGGGACTCTCTGCTGGCTATCCCGGCTTTACACCGTCTCCAGGGCGACCGCCTCCTTCGCTTCCTCCCAGCCTGGAGAGGCAACTTCCTGCTGGCTTCCTGGCGGGCACTAGAATACTCGCTGCAGGGTTGGGGTGGCGTGGGGGGCGGGGACCACACCAAAACAGACCTGGGTTCAAGACCGGACTCAACCACTGTACAACTCCGTGATCCCGGGCCAAGCCACCCCGGGGTCTCTGCACCTCATTTTCCTCAAGCATTAATTGAGGATGTGGTTAGACCAGACCACACCTTCTTAACTGGGGGTTAGGGAGGGGTGGCCTTTGCACCTCCTGTGAATCCGTGGTGCCTCCCCCACCACCCCACCACTTGAGCATTTGGCTGGGGAGAGAAGAATCCTCGGCTTTTATCTGATTCTCTTTGCTTTCCAAGCAGCTCTGATGTCCCTCCCTCCCTGATCCCCCAGCCCACTGGCCTCGAAGGTGATCCTCGAATGGCGCCGCACGGCCAGGTCTGCGATGTTCACTCGGTTGAAGATTATGTTTTCTATGCAGCCTCGGAAATTATGCCGATACGCCAGGTTCTTCTGCGCAGCGCCCACCAAACCCCCAATGTACATCTGCGGGCGGGGTGCGGGATTAGGTTCCCTGGGTGCCAGAACGCGCACGCGCACTTTCTCTCCCCTCCGCCCCACGCTTTCCCAGGCACGTTTCCCCAGTATCGATGTTAAAGCTGGAAGCTCGCTGGGCCTCCCCAGGCTTGGGTGTTAGCCCTGACTCCACCACAAATTGGCTGCATGCCCTTGGGTAGGTCAATTAACCTGTCTGGGATTCTTTATCTGCAGATCAGGGCCACAGAGTTGGGCAATCCAATGGGGCAATTTTCTCATCTTGTCGGATCCCCAAAACCCAGATTTCCAGATCCCACGTCAGTTGTTCTGGGGGCGATGCCCAGGAAATCAGCCTGCTAACAGCAATAACAGCCACAACAACCCAGGCCCGTGAGCCGCAAGTTTGCCAAGAGCTGCTAGAATATTCAGGAACTGGAAAGCACTGTCTCCCATGGACCCGCCCAGCACCCCAACTCGACTAAATAAACCACTCTGCTCACCTCGTTGTCCAGGTTCAGCCTCTCAAAGTCACCATTGAGCACAAAGCGCTGCACATAGCCGTCCAGGGTGAGGTTTGCCTCCCGGCCAAATCGGTCCACACGCACATAATGCCAGTGCTGGTCGTTGAGGACGCCACCAGCGCTCACAGTGGTGTGACCGGGCCTGGGCTGGATGGGGCTGCTGCCTGGGGGGACGGAGGAGCAGGGTCAGACCTACAACCTGGAGAGCCCCAGAGAGGCCTAGCCCCCAGGGGAAGGCAGCAGCCAGGAGCACAGAGAAGGGTTGGCACAGGGCCCAGGGCATATAGAGCTTGGACGTCCTCAGCTTGGGATGGAGCGGGGTCCACCGGCGAGTATGTGACTTAGGGTAAGTCATTTAACCCCTCTGAGCCCCCGTTTTCCACTAGCTGCTTCTACTTCATCATATGGATGTTATGAAAAGCTGATGAGATACAAAATAACAACTCTTGGGTTTATATGTATATGCACACAAAGTATAAGGTTTCTACAATGAGGAAACAGACTGGAGAAGTGCCTTGTCCAAGGTCACACCACTGGTAGGTGGAGCTGAGACTGGCATCCAGATCGCCTGACTCGGACTCCAGTGCTTTGCGAGCACCAAATTGTGGGTTTGGTCCGAACAGTAAGGAAGGGCGAGCTCGGGAGTGGGCGCGGCCTCGCGGGGGCGGAGCAGCGAGGGGCGTGGCCGCAGAGCCGCCGGGATCGCCCGGCCGGCGGCGGAGCTCACCCAGGCTCATGTGCAGCAGCAAGTGCGCCCCCTGCAGCTCCAGTGTCACGTAGTCGCCTTGGACGCCCTCCGCGTGCAGCAGGAGCCCGTCCTTCTCTTCGGTCTTGAAGCTGAAGGCGAACACGTCCCACAGGCTCCGGCTGACCCCTCGCGGGAAGCGGTACGAGATGGCATCATCGCCGTCGAAATAGAGCACGTCGGACTCTGCGCGAAGGACAGTAGGTGGGCCGAGGACCGGGAAGACTGTCTCCGGAGCCTCCCCTCCGCCACCCCCAGCCACGACCTCCGCACTCGTACTGTACGGGCAGCCGTAGAGGCCGAGCCTCAGGCCGATCTTGCCGCGCGGGTTCCAAGCCAGCGGCACGATGCGGATGTAGCGCGCCGTGAAGTGGTAGTGCAGGTCGTGACGCACTATCGCCGACTCGTTCACGTTGCCGAAGAAGGTCTGAGGGGGGAAGGGGAGAGGAGAGACCAGGTCCCCACCTCTGCTTCGTTTCTCTACAGCCTCCCAGCGGGCAGTTGTCACACCCAGCCAATATCAACTTCCAGAAAGGAAACTCTCCTTGATCTCCTGGGCCCTCGTGGCTTTAGAAAAACAGGTGCCCTCTCCCGCCATCCTATTATTTCCTCAGAGCTCAACTCAGATGTCCCCTCCTTCAAGAAGCTCTCCTAGATTTGACCCTAAAGTATGTGAATCCCTGTCATCTGAGAAAGTCTTGCACACATGGTGAGCTGACCGTCCCTCTGGACTGAATCCCCAGATTGGAAGTCACTGCTCCTCACGTGGGTCCCCACCATCACCTCCTCCATCTCCCCCAAGCTAGTGCCCAGCCTAGGCTGCAGAACTGAGGAGGTTCTCCGAGTGTGTGCACAGGGGGCCTGGAATACCGCATTGTGCCCTTGCTGGTAGAATGGCGTCCAGCTGTCCACTCGGTCCCCGTAGAGCAGCATGTAGCGTGTGACCCAGTCCCACGAGTTAAACGAGCCCTGGGTGGCCACAGCTCGGATCCGGTGCTTCTTCATTAAGTCGATCTGGAGCCAAGGATTCGGGTCCCCAATTCGGGGAGACCATCCGCTTATGCCTATAGAAGAGGCAAGGGCTTTTACCACTGGCTCTCCCTAGCCCTCCGGAGCCCCCACCACGCCTTGGGGCGGTGCCTCGCTCACCGTGCAGCCGGGCAAAGCGCGGCGTGGTGAAGAGCCCGTAGTAGGAGGAGGCGCCCAGGGAGCGTGCGTACAGAGGCCCGACCAGCTCCTCGTCACAGCCGTCTAGGTTGGGGAAACAGACATTTTGTTCGCGCGGCCCCTCCCAGGTCCTTCCAAAGACCACGCACACTGAACAACTGGAGCTCTTCCTTCTCTGTTCTCCAGCAGCCACCCCAGCATTAACTGAAGCCATCTGCTCAACCTGGCCTGCAGCAACAGCTGCACACTCAGGGGAGGCTGCCTTCTCCTTCTGGGGGGACCCCTAGGCCAGACCTTCCCTAACTCTGTGACTGCTCCGGTACCAGCCCAGGCTTAGTACTCCCCTAAACACAACCCCAAACCTCAGCATCTTTCAGAACCTGAGTCAGCCCAAGGCACCAATCCAGCCCTAGCCTTATCATCAATCCCACTCATCAGCATCCCCAGCCCTCACCAACCCCAAATCCAGGCCTTGGTCCCAAACCCAGCCAGTCATACCAGCATCACCAGCTTCACGTCCAACCTTAGCATCGGTCAGGGTCACCAATTCCTGCTTGGATTCCAGCCTCAAAATCCAGCCCCAGCCCCAAACCCTAGCCCCCAGGCCAGCTCCAAGCCCAGCCCCAGGCCCTGGCAAGACCTTAACCCCAGCTGGGATCACCAGTACCACCCTTATCCCCAACCCTCAAGCCCGGGCACCAGCTCCCGCTTGGATCCCTGTCCCAAATCCCTGCCCGGGGCCGACTGGATCCTCGGCTCCTCGGAGCCCAGCACCAGCCCGGGAGCGCGCGCCAGCCTCGGAGCTGCATTGCGGAGCGCGGGGGAGAGGCAGGAAAGGATGGGAACGAGCAAGCGCGCGCCAGCCAGGGAAGGGACCCGCGACCACCTAGCCGCAATGCGGCTGGACCCGCCCTGCAGGCTTTGGACTCCCTGGCCCCACCCTGCTTGCACCTGAGCCCGGCACTCACAGTAGCCCCAGCCCCGGGCTCCTGAGACCGCGGCGAGCAGGATGCAGAGGAGCCGGAGACACATGGTGCAGGGCTGACGGGTCTCGGCGGCCGCCTCCCAGTGCCCGGCTCCGGCTAGGGCTCCAGGTCCAGCTCGGGCTCTCAGTTCTCCTCCTGGGGTTCGCAGCGGATCGCTGTCTGTGCTCCTAACTCACCCCTTCCTCTATCCTCGTCTCTCCCCCAACCCTTCTCCCTTCTCTCTCTCTCTTCTGTCGTTCCAGGTTCTCCGCGGCTCTCTCTCTCCTTCCCACCCTCTCTCCTCTCACCTCCCCCCTTCCCCAGCCTCTCTCTCCCCGCACGCGCCGCTTTCCCGGACCCCGCGCAAGCGCGCGCCTCAGCCCTGCTGCGAAAGGGCGGGGGTTGAGAGCCTCCAGCCGCCGGGAAATACCCTGAATAACCCGAGGCTGGCAGGGACTGTGGCCGCAGGGGTGGGGGAAGGAAGGCTAGTGCCAGTGGAGAGGTCCCGAAAAATCCAAGAAAAGCGGGGGGTGAGTACCTGGAGATGGAGAGAAGAGTAAGTAAAAGAATCTAACATTTTCTGAAGGCAAATTATGCCTCAGGCACCTGTGCTAGGCACCCTCATAACCCTGTGAATTCGACATTTTTACCTTACTCCACTTTGCAGATGAAAAACCTGAGGCTCAAAGAGGTAAGCTTACTCAAGATCAGACAGGTAGCTAGCAAATGATGATATTCTCAAACCCATTCTTTTTCTACTGGCAGGGCAAAGAGAAAACAAAAATAGGGGGTGGAATGGGAAAGTTAGGTAAAGAGAGCCCACAGACCCTAATCCCCACCGCCCTCTTGGTCCCTCTCCCCGCCCCTTCCTTCCTGTCCCTCTAGTTTAACTTCTCTCCCCAGTGGCTATACTTCAGAAACCTGTGTAGCCAGAGATGGGGACGGAGCCCGCAGAGCAGGTGGGAGTGGGGGCTGGCGGGGGGGGGGGGGGGAAGGGTTATAGAGAGGGAGGGTAAGGCAAAGAGATGGGATTCTCCACCTGGTAACAAACTTCTGCCATGTTTTGACCTATCCAGGGTATCTGGAGCCATCTGGGACCAGGGACCTTCCAGACAGATGGGGCTGGTGATGTGAGGCTGGGGTTGGGGGATGGGACTGGGCTGAGGGGAATGGTGAGCTGAACCTAGAGGTCCGAGGTTGCAACAGAGACCAGAAAACCTGAGCCGTAACCCTTGAGACTCCCCCACTCCCCCAGTCATGAGTAGTTCAGTGTACCTGTACTGGAGGTTAGAGGTGGGGTGGGGAGGGGAGAAAGGAAAAGACCTTTGAAACCCTCTCCACATCATGCCGCGGAGTCCAGGGACCAGCTCCGAGGCAAAGCCTGCATGTGGGTGTTCTTTCCAGGAGAGGGCGCTGCAAACAGAACGGAAGCTCCAAGATTTATTAATAATAGAAACCTTGGCCTAAGGAGAGCACAGAGGCTTCACATCCATTATCTTCCTTATTTCAAACAACTGTGCCACTTGGGCCGGTCAGGATTTCTAATCTCCACGTTATATATCAGGCAACTGAGATCCAGAAAAGTCAAGGTCGTCCAGGAAGCTGGATGCAGAGGCAGGAGGGGTGCAGTGGAAGCCAAGGCCTGTTGGAGGGTATGTTAGGAAGAGTTTGGAGAAGAGTTTGTATCTTCTCCCTCTATACTGTTGTCACACAGCAGCTCCCAGCTTGGAAAGTATGTGTGGGAGGGGGAGGTGTGTGGGAAGATGTCTCATAAGGTCTCTCTCATTTTGCCCTCCCCAGGTCTCCTGGGGCCCCTACTCGGGGGAGGATGAGGAGGCATACTCCGTCGAGCCGTTGCCAGAGCTCTGCTACAAGGCGGATGTCCAGGCCTTCAGTAGGGCCTTCCAACCCAGTGTCTCCCTGGTGGTGGCTGCACTGGGTCTGGCTGGCAATGGCCTGGTCCTGGCCACCCACCTGGCAGCCCGACGTGCTGTCCGTTCGCCCACTTCTGCCCACCTGCTCCAGCTGGCCCTGGCCGACCTTCTGCTGGCCCTAACCCTGCCCTTTGCCGCAGCCGGGGCTCTGCAGGGCTGGAGTCTGGGAAGTGCCACCTGCCGCGCCATCTCGGGCCTCTACTCCGCCTCCTTCCACGCCGGCTTCCTCTTCCTGGCCTGTATCAGCGCCGATCGCTACGTGGCCATCGCGCGGGCCCTTCCCGCTGGACCGAGGCCCTCTGCTCGGGGCCGCGCACACGTGGTCTCAGCCATCGTGTGGCTGCTGTCGCTGCTTCTGGCGCTGCCTGCTCTCCTTTTCAGCCAGGACAGGCAGCGGGAAGGCCAGCGGCGCTGCCGTCTCGTCTTCCCCGAGGGCCTCACGCAGACGGTGAAGGGGGCAAGCGCCATGGCGCAGGTGGTCCTGGGCTTCGCGCTGCCGCTCGGCGTCATGGCCGCCTGTTACGCGCTCCTGGGCCGCACGCTGCTGGCCGCCAGGGGGCCCGAGCGCCGGCGTGCGCTGCGCGTCGTTGTGGCCCTGGTGGCGGCCTTCGTGGTGCTGCAGCTGCCCTACAGTCTCGCCCTGCTGCTGGATACGGCCGACCTACTGGCTGCCCGCGAGCGGAGCTGCCCTGCCAGCAAGCGCAAGGATCTGGCGCTGCTGGTGACCGGAGGGTTGGCCCTGGCCCGCTGCGGCCTCAACCCCGTGCTCTACGCCTTCTTGGGCCTGCGCTTCCGCCAGGACCTGCGGAGGCTGCTGCGGGGTGGAAGCTGCAGCCCAGGGCCTCACCCCCGCGGCCGCTGCCCCCGCCCGCCCCGCCTCTCTTCCTGTTCGGCTCCCACTGAGACCCACAGTGTCTCCTCCTGGGACTACTAGGGCTGCGAATCAAGGGGCGGGGGGGGGGGGGGGGGGGGGGGGGGGGGGGGGCGGGGAGGGCGGGATTCCAGGGAGGGTAGTGGGAAAAGGGAGTAGGTGGGGGAACACTGAGAAGGAGGTAGGGACCTAAAGGAATTGCTTCTGTACTTTGCCACATTAAATTGATAACATGGAAATGAGATGCAACCCAACAACTGTTACTATTTTTGAGTCACCGACTTGGAACCGGTGGGTTCCGCCTCCCCCTTCAACTCGCTTGGCTGTGAGTGGAAGGCGCTAAGAGTCTGGGTGGGGGTGCAGAGCTGCTGAGTCTGCTGAAGCTCTAGGCACTGTCACCCCCTCCACCTTCACCTGGTCTCTGCGAACAAGATGTGAGGTGGGAAAGCTGCCAGACGAGGAGGGCTGGGGTTCCTCTTAAAGTAGCACAAGGAAGAGCTTTCTAACAACCACAGTGCTATCCAGTAATGGCTGCCTTAGCAAGTACCGAGTTCCTGGCCTCCGGAATATTCAGGCCAAGGCTGTTGGGAACTGTGTGTGCCTGTGCGTGGTGTGGTGGTAGGCAGGGACAGTGGCCAGGAGATTCCCGTTTGGGGTAGGCTCTTGGATTAGATTACCACTTTAAGGTCCCTTCTGAGGTTCTGTGGCGGAAAGAAAAAAAGAAAAAGGTAATTGAAAAAGTTGAGTCGGAGTTTTTCACCTTGGAGAAAAACCAAGGAGAGGGTTCCAATTTGAAAATTTCCAGAGTCGTTATCATGGGCGTGGTGGGGTTGGGGATGACTGCCGTTCTCCATCTTCCCTGGGGACAGGGTCAGAGGAAATGCACTGAGCCTGCCGGAAAGAGAGAGGTTAGACATCGGAAAGAACTTTCCTGCAGGCAAGGGCCTGGGATCCAGACAGGGAAGAGAGTATATGGTTCGAACGTCTCCATCTCCAGGAAATCTCAGTGCTGGCCACTGTCATCTGGGGCGAGGGCAAGGCCGGGATGCCTCTAGAGACGGTCGCATTGATGCCTGGTCTTTGTTTTACACGAGCACGGTAGGCAGGATGGTGTTCACGTGCGACAACTCTCGCAGTTTAATATCCGGTCAGCAAAGCTGCCCCGACCACTCCAGCCTGGAGTGCGGGGATCCGGGGCAAGAAGGGCGTGGCGTGGCGAGGAGGTCTCAAGGGAGGCGCTGGCCCGACGTCCCCGCCCTGTCCCGCCCCGCCCAGATCGGGCAAGCCTTCCTTCCTAGAGCCTCCGGCGGCTGAGACCGAAAGCCACCGCCACCAGAAGACAGGATCCGGGGAAGGCCCGGAGATGGCGCTGATCTCCCAAAGGTCCTACAAGCCAGCCACGGGGGGCCAACCTGGAACCCTCCACCGGAGACCGCGGGAATAGCCGCTGAGTCAGCAACGCACGCGCGCGCCCGCGACCGCCCTGGCCCCGCCCCGTCCGCGGCCCGGCCCCGCCCCGTCCTTTTAGCGGCTCGCTTAACCCCTTCTGACACAGAACCTCAGGCTATTCACCCTGAGAGGCCTCCACTCTATTCCAAGACCGCAGAATTCCCTTGAATCTTAAATCACTCTCCCCACTAGAGTTCAGTGAGCTGTGCGCTCAAAATTAGGTTTTATTTCCGACCTGGGTCTGCACTTCCCCGAGTCTCTGCCCCAGTTTCTTCACCTTAAAAAGGAGGTGACTCAGACCAAAAAATTGGACTACTCCATCCAGGGACGGAGGGCCGCCTCTAGAGCTGTGCCTGGCGCAGGCAGCTGAAGATCTTTCCTTTCTCAGGGACTCTGAGACGAGACAGGAGTTGAGAGAGCAGCAGTCGGGGCCTTCCTCTATGCCCTATGCCCTTCGTTCTCCAAAGCTCCGTCTCCAGAGGGTTTTAATCTGGTGGTTGGTGAGCCAAGAGTTAAAACAAGGGCATGAAGGCGGGCTTCCGTGACATCACTAGCACTCCGCGTCCGACCTCAGGGACGGGGGCGTGGCTGACATCGCACCGCCCCCTCCCTCCTTATTCCTCTGCTCCTCCCCGCTGTCACCAAGCCAGGGGCACATGATGCAACCCGCCGCGGTTTCAGTGGCCTGATTGGTGGCCGCGCCCGGCGCCAGGCACAGGGATTGGGCAGGGGAGGCTGTGACGAAAACTGCACCCTGCCCTGTAAAGAAGGGAGGAGAGAAAGAAGAGGGAAAGGTGGGGGGGGCCTCAGAGGGGAGGGGGTTGGGGAGGCGGGGTCCCGGCGCTGTGCTCGCGCCCCTAGCGCGCCAGTCCCGGGGCTGCAGGGAGCGCAGCGCGCGCGGCCCGGGCCCCGGCCACCGGACACCCTACCGGACACGACCCTCCCTGGAGCTTGGACAACTGCCCACCTCGGACATTGCACCGGACACTGCCCCCCACAGGGCTGGACACTACAACGGACACTACTTCCCAGCTCCGGACATTGCTGCCCACCCCCCCCAGCCCTGGACTCTTTCCCCCTCCCCCTCCGGGGGCCCAGACCCGGAGCCCCCCGCAGGCTCTTAGCAAGCGACCCCTTGCACCCTAGCGCCGACACTGCCTCCTCCTTGTCCCCCTCTCCCTTCCCCTCCTCCCGCCGCATCATTCCCCCGCTGGGGTCGGAGCCCCGCCAGTTTCTCCGACCCCCTGCAGCTCGGCCCGGCTGCCCGCGCCCCCATCCCCCGGCTGCTCGCCCGGATGCCTCTCCCCGGGGGATTGTGGTGGCTCCTCTGCTGCCGTCGAGGCTTTACTCTTCTGCACCGGGACTACGGGGACGGCGAGCTTAGCGGGGACGGGGACGAGGACGAGGACGAGGAGACCTTTGAGCTGCGGACCCCGAGTCCAGCGGGCGGCGGGAGGGTAAGTCCCTGGGGGTTTGGAGCCTTGTCTCAATCTCTCTCACTACGAGCGGCCGTCACGTCTGATCCTGCTCCAGACTCCAGCCAAACGCCGTGCTCTTGGCGGACGGGGACGTGGGAGAGGTTTTTGCCTGGGGGGCCAGGAGCCCCCGGGAGCTCAAGGAGCAGCCCTACTCGGGATGTGCCTGTGGGCCTCGCGCCACATGCTGGGCGCTGTCCACCTGCTAGGGGCCCCGAGGCAGGGGAGGCGTCACGCGTGGCGCGACCTGGCCCTGCCTCTCCCTTCCCCGCCGGGCCCGCGTCCCATCCCGTCTCCTTCCGCCTCCGCCAGCGCCGAGGAATGTGGCGAGGCCGGCTGGGCGGCTCGGACGCCTGGGTCCGCTCCGCTCCCAGTTCGTGAGCGCTGAGTGCTGGGGCCAGATGCCGGAGCTCCCGCCGCGGGGACCTGGGAGAGGGGGAGAAGGCATCCTCAGATTGGGGTCCGTGGCAGGGACCCCACGGAGAGGGAGCTGGGGGCCACGACTCTTCGAGGACCCCTCGTCATTACCCTGCCACTCAAGACAGAACTCTCAGCCCTCCCTGGTGAGGCTCCTGGGGAATCCCTGAGGGGATGGTGAGGGACACTTGGCTCCCCGGTTTTGTGGAATCTCCCCGTGGGGAAACTGAGGCTCGATTGGTCTGGAAGACCTCCATCCCCTGAGGTCCCCTCCCGGATTCCCCTGCACACCCGCAATCAGACTCCCGTGTGCTATGGCCTGGGTCAGGCTCCCATCCCCCGCTCAGGGGTCCCCAGCAGGCCCGGTGGCTCGGTGCCCGGGTGGGGCGGGCTGCGCCGCTGGGGCCGGCGCCAGCACCTGGCGGAGGCGGAGGGCGGATAAATATAGAGGGGGGTGGAGGGAGGGAAGCAGGGGACTGCGATTAGGAGACTTGGTCTAAGAGAGTGGTCAGCACCTGCCCCCGCGGTGGTGTGGCTGAGAACTCCTCTTGGACCCCCCCAGAAAAGAGGTGGATCTGCGTCCCAGGAAGGCACAGGACCCAGGCGTCCCCAAGCTTCCAGCCTGTGCAGGACCGGCTCTGTGAACCACGTCATTGCCTCCCTCATGCTCCACCTCCACCCCCCTCCCCCGAGCTTGGGGACAGGTGTCCCTGTCCCCCCTCCCCCACCTCCCCGTCCTGGCTTTAACAGTCTGGGTGCAATGGGACCATGGCACAGTTCCTGCCTGACCTGGCTCCTGGACGGGTTTTTGGACTCTCTCAGACCCCAGTCTCCTGTTGAAGTTCCAGGGCAGGGGGGAGAAGGGCAAAATCCTGAACGGTACCTCCCCTGGAGAGTGTGTGCCATTTTTCAGCCTGCCCTTCCTGAGCCCGAGCAAAGGGGGAGGGTCTCTGCTTACCGTTGAGTTTCAGGGGTGTCTGTGGGAGGGCATAAGATGTTCTTGGAGAAAGCCATACACTGAAGGAGTCCCTCTTCCCTTCATCCACCTCTGTGCCCACCACCTGCCTGTCTGCCAGCTAATGAAGGGAAAATGAGGAGGAGGGGGTGACTCCCAACAAGAAGGAGCTCCATCCACCTCTCTCTTTTTGAAGATGGGGAAGCTAGGGCCCAAAGACTGAGAGGATCTGTGAAGGTTCCACAGCCAGTTAGTGGTTCGAGTTAGTGGTCAGACTGTTACTAGAACCCAGGTCTCCGGACTGGACTCCCTGCACAGTGCTCTTTCCACCGTATCCAGCCCTGATTTAAATCTTCAAAGGGAAACAGAGACAAGGCGGGAGCCTTGACTTCTTAGCTGGGGCTGTTCTGTAGAGATTGGCAGAAGGGGCTACCTCCTGGCTTCAGCTCTCTCCCTCACAGTCACGACCCCACTCCTTGATCCCTCAATTCCCTGAGCAGCGCTGTCCGGGGGGCAGAAGCCACGGGCATCCTCCGCTGACGGCTGTGATCCTGAGGGCTGCCCCCGCCTGTTTCCCCAGGGCCCCCTGGACGTGACGCTCACTCAGCCGGTGAGGAGCGGGCCGGTCTCAGACAGGTGAGCTCGGCCCCTGCGTCTCAGGGTATGAAGCCCCCAGCCTGTTCCCGGGACCCCAATCCTCGCCGTCTTCCCTCCCGCAGTTGTGCAATAAGGGAGAGGCCTTACGCCGGACGCTGTGGTTTGGCCGGGGTCCCGGGGGGGCGGTCCGACTGGGGGCGCGGGGAGAAAGGGGGGGTCTGGGCTATTTCTGGTGCGAGGTCAGAACGGCCCAGCGGTTCCCACAGCCTGGGGGAGGGGTGTCCAGGACAGGAGCAGGCTCCCCTCGCGGTCTGGGGAGCCCCGACTGAGGAGCCCCCTGGAGGCGGGGTGCGGGACCGACAGCCTCGCCCAACCCTCCCTCCCCTCTGGCCCAGGCTGCAGAGCTGGGAGGAGACACGGAGCCTCATCCCGGAGAAGGGGCCGCCTGAGGAGGACCCGGACGTCGTCGTGAAAGGTGGGGACCCACCTTATGCACCCTGGAAGTCTCAATCCCAACCCTCCAGGGGATAACGTCTTCTCCTGCTCACCCCCCTTTTTCTCCCTCCCCTCCCCCCAGGTTGGCTGTACAGAGAGCCCCGCGGAGGAGGAGCTCGGCCCTGGTTGCCCCCGCGCCGGGCCTGGTTCGTGCTCACCCGGGACTCCCTGGACCAGTTCAGTAGCAGCGGGAAGGGGGCGCGGCGCCTCGGGAGCCTCGTGCTCACCAGCTTGTGCTCGGTGACCGGCCCAGAGCGCCGTCCCAAGGAGACCGGTGAGACTTCGTGGGGATTCTTGTACCTCCCTGCGCATCGGCCCCAGCCGGTCCTGATTGCCCTCCACCGCCTCTTTTTCCCAGGTCTGTGGTCAGTGACCGTGTCGGGCCGGAAGCACAGCGTCCGGCTCTGCTCCCCCCGCCAGGCCGAGGCCGAACGCTGGGGGGTGGCGCTGCGAGAAGTGATCGCCTCCAAGGCGCCGCTGGAGACCCCTACCCAGCTGCTGCTTAGAGATATTCAGGTGTGAAAGAGGGGACTTCATGGAGAAAGAGGAGGGTGGTGGACCCAGAAGCTTTCTGAGTTCATGGGGAGCCCCTTTTTCCATCCCTGTGACTCCCTTCCCTGGCTTCTAGGAGAGTTGTGGGGACCCGGAGACCGTGGCCCTTATTTACCTACGGAACCCAATTCTGAGGCACACCAGTGGGGCCTTGTATGCTCCACTCCTGCCCCTGCCCTACGGTGTCAGCGCCCCAGGTGAGTGGTGACATGGCTCCAGTCCCTCGGCCGGGGAATCTGAATGCCTCACTTGACAAGGACTTAGAAGTCCAAAAGGGGCCCAGCCCCTCACTTTTCAAAGGGCTGAGAATGGAAGCTGACCAGACTGATACCCAGGGTGGAGGAGAGGGAAGCCAGCACAGGAAAAAAGGCCCCCTTTGACCACCTTCTCTGTGGGTCTCAGTCTGACTACCGATACTCCTTCATGAGTTTTTACACTCTATTTTTTCATTATACTCGTGAGCCCCTGTCATACTATGTTTACAAGTGCTGGAAAAGCCAGCACTTTGGGAGAATGTGCTGGCCTCATCCAGCTATATCTCTTCCCAAAAATGAATAGTGACCAGTCCCGGTTCTAAAACTAGAAGATTAAGGGGAGCTGGGAGAAGAACCCTTGTTTCCCGACTCCTGGTCCAGCCTGTTTTCTGGCCCATGGTGATGGCTCTTAGTGCCCAATTACAGAATCTGGGGTTTGAACCTGTGTCCTTTAGTCAACCCCTGTAGCTCCCTAACTCAGAGTGCAGCCTTAGGGGCTCCGGACGGGGAGGGGCCTGGGAGGCTCTGTGGGGACCACTGCTTTCCCTTCACTCTTCCTGTCGTTCGCACTCTCCCCTCCTTGCCACCCCCTGTCCCCTTACACTCCCTCTGACCTTTCCCTGGTTCATGCCTTCCTTCCAGGGCCCAGCTCTGTGTCCCCTCTCCAAACCGTCCCTCCGCCCCCACCCTCCCGCAGGTCCGGGCTACGCACCCTTGCGCGAGGAGGCGGTGCGGCTGTTCCTGGCGCTGCAGGCGCTGGAGGGGGCGCGGCGCCCCGGGCCCCTGATGCAGGGTGTGCTCCAAACCTGCCGGGACCTGCCCGCGCTCCGCGACGAGCTCTTCCTGCAGCTGGCTAAGCAGACCTCGGGCCCCGCAGGGCCCCCCGGGCCCCCAGCTACCCAAGACCCCGCGGCCCTTCGGTACTGGCAGCTCCTCACCTGCATGAGCTGCACCTTCCGGCCCGGGGGAGCTGTGCGGGGGCACCTCCTGGGGCATCTGGAGAGGTGAGGGGGAGGGCCGGGGAGGGAGCTACAGGGCTGGGAGAGAATGACAGGCCTTGCCAAATTGGCGGGTGGAGAACTTCCAGCCAAAGAAGGGAAGAGACTTGACCGCTGCTAATATGTACAGCGTCTTTGTGGGAGCGACAAGATCATATCCCACTTTCGGGCGGAGGAATTACAAGAGGCGCCCCCCTTTGGGCAAGAGGAATTACTAAGGGCTGCTTTTCCTCCGGGCTGAGGCAGTCCAGCCAGGGCTTTTAGGTTGCAGAGTGGAATGGGACTGGATTTTGGATTTCATCTCGAAGGAGGATCAGGGAGACTTTGGCAAGTGGGAGGGGGAGGTTCGGAGAGAGCTGTCAGGGCCTTTGAAAGTAATTCAGCTCCATGCAGTGCTCCAAGGGTAGATTCAGAAGAGAGCTGGTGGCTACCTTCAAGCAACTTGAGTTGGAAGGGAGGGAATCCATGAGAGGAAAGAAATGAGACGATAAGAAGGCGAGAGGGAGAGGGAGAAGGAAAGCCCTCTGGGCACTGACCCTCGGGTCTTCCCTAACCCAGGACGGAGCAGGCGCTCCCGGACACAGAACTGGCGGCCTACGCGCGCTTCATCAGGAAAGCGCTGGGCCGGACGCGCGGCCGGGAGCTGGTGCCTTCGCTGGCAGAGATTTCAGCGCTGAGCCGACGGCAGGAGCTCTTATGCACCGTGCACTGTCCGGGGGCTGGTGCCTGCCCTGTGGCCATAGACTCCCACACCACGGCGGGCGAGGTAAGGCCAGAAAAGACCCCTGAAACCTCAACCCCTCCTCCCAGCTTCCCATGCCCAGCTGTCCTGATGCCTGGGCTCTAGGTTTGCCCAAGTCTGAGATGCATCATTTGCGTAAGGGGGGGGGGGAGGAGGGGTGTCAGGACCGGGAGACCTGAAAGAGCTCTCCAGTTGGCGAGACCCCGGCGCGGCCTGACTTTCCTCCCATTCCTCCTCCGACCCAGGTTGCTCGAGAGCTGGTGGGGCGGCTGGGCTTGGCCCGGAGCCGCAACGCATTCGCGCTGTACGAGCAGCGAGGAGCCCAGGAGCGAGCCCTGGCTGGGGGTACTCTCATGGCCGACGTGCTCACCAGGTTTGAGAAGTAAATGTCCAGCCCCAGCCCCGCTCTCCGTTAACCCATCTGCCTCTCAGCTCCGGTCAATCCCCGTGCAAACGTTTTCCGAGCGCTGGCCACTTGCCCTGCACAGTCACGTTTGCTGGTTCACAGAGGGGCCCTGCCCGCGGGCGGTTTGCTGTCGGGTTTCCAGGCGTCCCAAACATCTGGCCCCGCCCCCAGCATGGTCGCGCTCCTCCCCCCACCCCCGCCAGCGGTGTCCAGCGCCTTAGAGGGGGTCCCGCTTCTGCCTGGCATCCAGTCCTCATCTCTTCTGCAGTTTGGCGGCGGAGGAAGCCGCGCTAGACGACTCGCCGGACTCTGGTTGGAGACTATGTCTGCGTCTTCACGGGCCCCTGCACCCTGAGGGGCTGTCCCCAGACGGTCACGAACTGCCTTTCCTCTTTGAGCAGGTGAGCATCTCCGGCATTCACATCCCCCCCAAAGACCCCCCCGGACTGAACCCCTCGCTTTCCGAGCCGTCACATTTAACAGTTATGGCAACCTCGCGGGAGGCTTTATTCGGACCCAGACCTCAGATTTTGCACGCCCGGGGCTGTTCGCCGCCCCTCCCGCGCTGACACCCAGTGCCTCCTCCTAGGCTCACGCTCTGCTGCTGCGCGGCCGGCCGCCCCCGCCCGACGACACGCTGCGCGCCCTGGCGGCGCTGCGTCTGCAGAGCCTGCACCGAGACTTCTCCCCGAGGGCGCCCCTGCCGCGCCTGGACCGCCTGCTGCCGCCCCCCGCCCCGCCGCGGGAGGACCCTCCCCGCCCCGTCCCCAGGCCTCCGCCCTCCGCCGCCCTGCTGGCCGGGGCGATCTGGAGCCCGGGCCTGGCCAAGAGGCGCGCGGAGCGGACCCGGCGCGGCGGCGGCGGCGGGGCCGGCGGCACGGCGGGAAGCACGGCCCGCGAGGGAGGAGGTGGCGCCGGCAGGGCGGCCGCTGTGCTGGGCGGCTGGAAGCGGCTACGGGGCATGGGCCGAGCTGAGGCCATGGCTGCCTACCTGGCTCTGGCGGCGCAGTGTCCAGGGTTCGGCGCTGCTCGGTATGACGTTCTGGAGCTGAGCACGGTGAGGGGGAGAAGGGAGAGGGGACTCTGGCGGCCCAAGCCCTACACCTCTGCCCCAGAGCCGCAAGCCCCACTGTGGGTCGTTTCACTCCCCCCGCCCAGCAGCTGCCCGTCCCAAACCCTGGCCCTTGGGCTCTCACCTCTCCGGAGCCTTAAGCCCCTCCACACACGCAGTGTGGATCACAGAGGGGACGGGGAAACTCCCTGCTCACAGCCATCGCCCCCCCCACCACCAAAAATAATGCTGCGGGGTCCCCTCCTTCCACCCTGACTCTACCTATCTGTCCGTAGGAGCCTGGTGGGGGCACTCCACAGAAGCTATGCCTGGGCTTGGGGGCCAAGGCCATGTCCCTCTCCCGGCCCGGTGAGACAGAGCCCGTCCACAGTGTCAGCTATGGCCATGTGGCCGCCTGCCAGCTAATGGGCCCCCACACCCTGGCACTGAGGGTGGGAGAGAGCCAGCTCCTCCTGCAGAGCCCCCAGGTGAGTGGGAAGAGGGTATGGAAGGAGGAAGGAAGGGAAAGGATGTCAAGAAACATTTTATTAAACACTGAACCGGGTACAGCTCTAGGCACCAGGGGTCCAGCAGTGATCAAAGACAAGCTCAAGGCGCTTACATTAGAGCAGGCTGTCAGACACTCCAGAAGGAATCGAAAACTATATAAGACAGGAATAAATGCTACCAAGGTAAGGGTGGGGTGACACGAACAGATTGGAAGGAGTCATAGCATTAGGTAGGACAGTCAGGAAGGGATACTGGAGGTGACATTTAGGCTAGCCACAGGAAGATCTGGGCAACAGCATTCCAGGTAGAGGATATTGCAGGTGGAAAGGCCCTGGGAGGACAACAGCATCCTGGAGAAGCAGAAAGACACAAGTGTGACTGGCACATAATGAGTGAGGGAGAGCGCCGTGGTGAGGAGGGAAAGGTTGCAGGGGGGCAGCTCTCGGAAGGCCCTGGTGAGGAGCCTGGGTGGAAGATGAGACAAAGGAGAACCCAGTGGCCCCTACTGCCCTCTGACCTCTGCCCTCTCTTAGGTGGAAGAGATCATGCAGCTGGTGAATGCCTACTTGCCCAATCCCTCCCCCGAGAGGCCTTGCAGCAGCCCTTCTCCTCCATGCCAAGACCTGCCAGACATCTCCCCTCCCAGCCAGCACCCGGGCCTGGACGAGCCCCAGGGACAGTCTGGTTGTTTGGGGCAGCTGCAGGACTGAGCCTGCCAAGAGGTCACGACCTCCCTTCTGCCTCCAGCCTGGACCTGGACTGCTCTGAGATTTGAGGAAACCATGGACCCTTTTGGCCCTGCAGGGACAGGGCGCACCCCACACCCAAGGGCTGCAATGGGTGCAGACAATTTTCTAGTTTGTTTCTTAATTTATTTGTAGAAGAGAAGCAAAAAAAAAAAAAAAAAATCCTTATTTACACAAACGCTTCCTGTGGGAGTGTTGTCAGTGGGACAAGTTAGAGTCCCATAGCTCAGCACTCCACCCCTGGGGACGCCCACATTCTGGGCTTTTACCAGCACGGAGGGGAGTCTGGACACCACAGGGCTCCACCCTCCATGACCTTCTGGATTTAACCTCCTCCTTGCCAGCAGGCTGCCACAGGGTGCTGGGTGGGGCAGGCAACAAGGCAGTTTTGGAAGCTGGCAATTACTCACACTCACTTCTCCATTGAGTGGCACAGGGGTGGCCTCCTGGCGTCTCTGAGGCTGGAAGGCAGTGAGTCATCAGGCCTGGCGCTACCCAGTTCCTACCCCAGTGTCCAGCTTCTGGGCCCTCGTTGGGTCCATTTCGGTGTGCCTACTGCCTTGGGTCTGGAATGGAGAGAAGCTTGGGGCAGGATCAGACCCAAGAACTTCTCTGGCACAGATAAACAAACACCTTATCAGGATGGGCTCAGCCCTACTCCTGAGTTCCGCTCCTGCTTTATCAAGTTAGGTTGAATTGGGTTGCGTTCCTGAGGATCTGATAGCCTTGGGCGCTGGGAATCCAGAGTCCCAGGTTTCCTGACCTGCTCAGATGCTGCAGGCCCTCCTTCACTAGCCCCCACGGCCTACTCCCTGAGTGGAAGAGTCTGGGGCAATGCTGATCCACCCTGGGGCAGGAGCTTAGGCACCGAGGACAGAGCAGACTTCAGTAACCCTCCGTAATCTCGAGAGGTAGGGCTGACTCCAGTAGAGCAGCCTGGTTCTAGGCCAGGTATGCCAATGGAAACAGTGACCACACTGACACCCGGACTACTGGTAGGAAGCTAGAGCAGGTAAAGGCCACATGCCTGGGAACTGGGAGGGAACATGGCTCATCCCCCCATATTCACAGACCAAGCCCTGACTACATCCACAACCAAGCTCTGACTATATTCACGACAAAGCTTTATTACTTCACTAGAGCTAAACAAGCATATCAAAGGTCAGGGCAGAGAAGGGAGGAAGTAGGGCCAGTGCCTGGGCTGGAGATGAATCTAGAAAGGTTTTTGGGGAGGAGAATCTGGGTCACAGGGACCAGGCATTATGGGGACTGTGCTTACTGTCCAGGGGAAGTGGTGGGGAGGAAGTCACTGCTCCTGGGTGCCCCAGGAGATGTAGTCTGGCCGCGTGGCTGCGTGGTACTCGTCGATGAGTTCCTGCACAACCTCTCTGGACGTGTCCAGCTCATCAAAGTTCTCCTTGAAGATGTCCTCCTTGCGGAACTGCTCCAGGAAGGCCTCCCGCTTCCGCAGCTTGTCATACTGCTGGCAGGAACTTTCAAAGAGCTGAAAGAGATAGAAATCTCCAGGATGGGAACCAGTGCGAGATAAGGGGCTGGAATGGAATGGGGCAGAATGATAAGAGTGGCTAGTGGAACAGAGGGGTCAAAGAAGACCAGGAGATTAGGCTCACCGAGGAGATGCTGGTGTGGTTGGCCATCATGAGCCCACTGACCCGGTGGGCCGAAGGCAGGTAGGGAGACTTCCTCGACAGGGCCACCTGGATGCTGGCAGGGCCCCAGGGGATGAAGTTGGCCAGCTTCCGTTCCCGGATCCTCTGCAGACTCTTGTGGACCTGGGGGGAGGGGGTGCACACAACGCACAACA
>NC_138383.1:17802693-17817744 GCF_054177405.1 Leptonychotes weddellii
GCTCTTCTGCCCAGCGGGTTTCCCGGTACCAGGCCTCTGCCCTTCCCTCAGACCCCCTGGCCAAGTCGCTGGGGGCACCTGGTAGAAAAAGACGTCCTTGCGGTCAGTGCCCTCGGTGGCGAACTCCTCCACGATGCCCTCGGGGCTGATACCATGCTCGGCGCACAGCTGTTTCCAGAACTCGAACCCAACTGGGGGATAGGGAGAGATGCCTGGGTCTGCTAGTCACAAGGCCTCAGGAGCCCAGGGTTAGGCTCAGAAGCTGTCACACTCAGAGGCTGCACCCAAGACACCTGATCTGGGAGCTGTCACAGCCCAGGTGCGGCTCTCCATCTGGGACGTGTTCATCATGCGCAATAGGGCAGGGGATTCATGGAAGGGAAAGGGGGACTGGAGGATGCCAAGCACTGGGTGGGACCCGAAGAGGCAGAACCGGAGACTGGAGGGGCCCGGCGCTCGCTCGCTCGCTCACTCTGGTTGCCGCATTGGCCCAGCTGCAGGGTGATGATCTCCCGGGGCATCGCTCTTCAGCCCTGCCCCGCGGGAGTCACGGCGGAGACGAATGCCTGGCAGCCCGGCTCGCAGGACGTGGGGAGCGCGCGCTCTCTTCGTCTTTTGACGCGAGTGCTCGGTCTGCGCCTGTGCAGTGCGGGTCTCCCGGCTGCCGCCGGGCCGAGGAGCCCAACCGGGACATCATTTCCCCCACAACACTTACAGCTGGAATTCGGCACAAGCGCAGTGTGAGGCCACGCCCCCTTCTGCTCACCCCCCCCCCCCCCAGCTCCGCGCCTGCGCCGTGAGGCTTGTTGGGAAGGCGGGGAGTAGAGACCCGGGTGTCGGAGCGGGGAGGGGCGGTCCAGGTGGGCCCGGACAGCTGGGCGTTGCGGGTAGGTAAGCCGGTTGGTGGCTCTTTTGGACAGAGGGGCTGGGTTCAAGCCAGTCTTTTTTTAAATTTCTATTTTTAAGTTAAATCTACCTAACATAAAATTTACCATTTTAATCATTTTTAATTGTACAGTTCTGTGGCATAATGTACGTTCACACTGTTCTGCCACCATCATTGTCATTCATCCCCCAGAACTTTGTCACCTTCCCAAAATGAAACCCTGTACCATTAAATAGTAACTCTCCATCCTCATCCCCATCAACAGCCTGCTTTCTGTCTCTACAATTTTGACCAGGCATTTTTTTTTTTAAAGACTTTGCCCATTTATTTGACAGAGAGAGCGAGGGAGGGAACACAAGCAGGGGGAGTAGGAGAGGGAGAAGGAGGCTTCCCGCTGAGCAGAGAGGCCGATGCAGGGCTCGATCCCAGGACCCTGGGATCATGACCTGAGCCAAAGGCAGATGCTTAACCACTGAGCCACCCAGGCACCTCATTGACCAGGCATCTTATGTAAGTGGAATTATATGTATTTGTCCTTTTGTGTCTAGCTTATTTCACTTAGCATAATGTCCTCAGGGTGACTTCATGTTGTAGCATGTGTCAGAATTTCATTCTTTTTAAAGGATGTATAATATTCCATTGCATGTATATGCCACATTTTGTGTTTATCCATTCCTCTGTAGGAATGCTTCCACATATTGGCTATTGTGAATAATTCTGCCATGAACAAGGTTGTACAAATAAGTTTGAGTACCTGCTTTCAGGTATTCATTATCCTGGGTAGACACCCAGAAGCAGAATTTCTGGATCATATGGTAATTCTGTGTTTAATTTTTTGAGGAATTGCTGTACCATTTTATAGAGTGGCAGCACTATTTTATTCCTACCGGCAATGTGCAAAGGTTCCAATTTCTCCACATCCTCACCAACATTTGTTACTTTCTATTTTTTGTTTTGTTTTGTTTTATAATAGCCATCTTATTGAGTGTGAAGTGGTATCTCATTGTGGTTTCTGTTTTATTTTTTTAAATTCTTTTAAAGAAAAAAAAATTCTTTCAAAGATTATTTATTTGAGAGAAAGAGAGGGGGGCGGGGAGGGGCAGAGGGAGAGAGAGAATCTCAAGCAGACTTCCCAATGAGTGTGGAGCCCAAAAAGGGGCTCCATCCCACGACCCTGAGATCAAGGCCTGAGCTGAAATCAAGAACGTGACTTGTGGCTTAACCCACTGAGCCACCCAGGTGCCCCTCTGTTTTACTTTAAATTACAGAAAGTTTTAAACATACAAGCATGATTTTGTATTTTTATTATATGTTTTTTTCTGTTTTGAATTTTTATGTAAATGGTATCAGAGTATACTAGCCTTTTGTAACCTGCTTTTTTCACCCTACATTAGATTTGGCAATGTTGATACATGTAGATTTATTTCATTGTTTTTAACTGCTTTGTAGTATTTCACTGGATGAATAAAATAGTTTATTCTATTCCTACATGGGGGTGATTAGATTATTTCTACTTATCCCTTATTACATAGAATGAATACAGGATTGGTCACTACCACTACCAAGTTCTCTACCACTGGCATGTGCATCTTCTTTAGAAAGCTTACAAACTTTACAAGTTTTCACATATTTTTTCCTAGATTGATGTACCAATTTACACTCTTACCAGCAAAGGAGTTTCCATTTCCTTATACCCGCATCCACACCTGGGTTATCAGATCTTAATTTTTGTCCATCCCATGGATGCCCAATGGGATCTCATGATTGCAGTTTCCACACAGTCTGATCACAAGGGAGGTTGACTTGATTTGTTGTGGTTGTTAGACCTTTCAGAATTGCCTGTTCATATCCTTTGCCCATTTTTCTATTGGGCTATTTTTTTTTTAGACATAAGATATTCTACGAATTTCTTCTTAGTTGTATGGGTCACAAATATTGTCACTTGGTCTATGGCTTGTCTTTGTTTTTTAAAGATTTTATTTATTTGACACAGAGAGAGAGAAAGATAGCGAGAGAGAGAGAGAGAGAGCACAAGCAGGGGAAGCAGCAGGTAGAGGGAGAGAGAGAAGCACGCTCCCTGCCGAGCAAGGAGTCTGATGCAGGGCTCGATCCCAGGACCCCAGGATCATGACCCAAGCCAAAGGCAGACACTTAACCGATTGAGCCACCCAGGCACCCTTATGGCTTGTCTTTATATTTTGCATCTGGTGTCTTTTGGGATAGTGAAGATTTTAATGTAGACAGTTATCCTACTTTTCTTTTCTGTTTTGTATGTTTTATACCTTGTTAAAGAATCATCCCCTTTCCCAGTATCATAAATCTGTCCTTCTATGTTTCCTTCCAAATCCCCCATAGTAGTTTTGCTTCTTCCCTGTGTTGTGTACTGACTTGTTACGATTTCAAATCCACGTTTTGAAAACTTGTTTTGGACAAAGTTGTTTGTGATTTGAACTTGTTCTCATGAAATTGTTTTGAAGTTGGGTATTAGAACTTTCTTATCGAACTCTTAGCACTTGGAGCGGAGAGGACCATTACATCATTGACACCATAGTAACAGCCAGCCATGGTGTCCATCACATGGTGGACTTTTTTAAACTTTAAAAACCAAGAGGTGTGACCAGCAACTCAAAAGTGTTTGGTCTGGACAAGCCTACTCTTTGCTGACCTAAATAGTTCTCTGGAGATCTTGAGACACTCCTGCTGTGGCCAGGCTACCTTGGTCGGCCGTGGTGTTAAACCACACAGCAGTCTCAGGAAGAGAAGGGACATCTGCTTCTGCCTTAGTGAGGCAACTCCTCCTAGGTAGTGGTGGTGCAAGCTGTCTAGCCATCCCTGCAGGAATAATCTTCAGAGCAGCTACCTTGCCTGCCAACACTGGCACCATCTCCTGCTAGCTATGTGCCCCAGCAGAGAGGGACCTGAGCAGGCAGCTGATGCCCAGCTTTTAGTCGGAAGGACTGACACTACCGAGAACCAACTCATAGAAAGGTACACCTCAACTAATATTGAACATTATTTCTTTCATCTCCCCTTTGCCTGGAACAGTAATGTAATTAATCTATCATTGGTTTGGAATATGTTAGTTCTTTATTGGTGTATTATTATCCTGCATGCTCTTGGCTTGTGAAATATTATTACTATAAATTATAATTCTTACAGTCAACCTGTGTTAAATAAATTATTGGCAAAGACAAACTTAGTCTCTGAGCATATCTTGCCTTGAACAAAACACCCTGTAGGTCTTTGTTCATCTGGAACTTATTTGGAGGCCTGCTGTAAGATAGGGATCCACTTTATCTTTTCCATATGGATGGCCAATGGTCTCCAAGCCATTTACTGAAGAGTGGGTGCAGCGCCCCCCACCCCCAGAACATTCTAATCCCCCAGTCTGATGCGGGGCTGGCTTCTGGCTGCTCTTCTGCTCCACTGGGCTGTCTGTCTGTCCCTGTCTGGCGGGCTCTCTCAGAGCTGCTGCAGAGGCCCTGGCAAAGGCACCACTGCCAAGAGTCATGCTCAGACGAAGTTTTTTGTTTTCTTTTCTCTCTCACTTTCTCTTTTTTTATGAGAACTTGGCCACCTTCCAGCCCTGGATGCCAAGAACCCTCTGGGCTTCTTTAGAAGACTCTGGCTTACCCCATACCCGTCCCCTCCCAGGCCTCTGCTCAGTTTCCCTCCCCTCACCCCACGCCAGCCTCCCAGCCCACTTCCTCCACTTGGGCCAGGCTGTTGGGGGTGTCCCCTGGGAGGACTGGCAGCCTCACCCTTTCGGGGAGGGCCTGGGTGCTCCCTTTGAAGTTTGAGCTCCTCCTTGGGGCTCACTCCCCCTGATGGAGCTGCTCCTAAGGGCTGGCTGTCTTCAGAGGCTCTGCTAGGCCCCTCTCTAAGTGCCCAGGTGAAGAGGAAAGCTTGAGAGATGAGAGTAGACTTGCCAGCCCTCCCTTCCTTGTGAGTCTGGAACGGCTGTCTGCTTCCTTTAAAATACTAACCTGTAAGCAGTTTAGGAACACTTGTGAAATGAAAGAGTTTAATTTCAACCTTATCTTGTGATTAATCACAGTGCCTTGCTCCTCCTTCTAGTTTCCCAGAAGTGGGAAAACTTCCTTCAAATCCTAGTTATAGGCAAACAGGTTAGAACGTGTGACTTGATCTGAGCTGGAGAAATTGCAAGGTGGGTTTCCTCGAAGAAGCCATCTCTGACCAGCCGGAGGCTCCTTCTCACCTGTAGAAATGGGTTGGAGATACGCTTACGTACAGAGCTGAACATAAATCCTCCCGGTTATTAGCAGGTTATGCTTTCCATTTCTGCCAGGTGGAGAAAATGGAGGGGGATACAAATCAATAAGAAGAAAACAAGCAAGGGGGCATTTGGCTGGCTCAGTTGGTAGAGCATGTGACTCTTGATCTCAGGGTTGTGAGTTCGAGCCCCATGTTGGGGTAGAGTTTCTTAATAAAAAGAAGAAGGAGAAGAAGAAGAAGAAGGAGAAGGAGAAAAAGAAGAAGAGAAGAAGAAGAAGAAGGAGAAGGAGAAGAAGAAGAAGAAGGAGGAGGAGGAGGAGGAGGAGGAGAGAATGAATAGTCAAAAAATAGGTAAAAGGAATAAACGGTTCATGATAAATAAAAATGTAAAATGATACTCAGTCTAACTAGTAATCAGAAAAATTCAAACTTAAGGCAAAATATTAGATAAGCAAAAATTTAAAGATATCTAATGTTGATGAGGCTTCTGAGAAATGGATGCTTTAATACAGTATTTTTATATTGGTGGTAGTTTAAATGGATACATTCTGGATACATTCTGGAGAGTAAACTGGCAGTTCTCTTGATATGTAAAATCACATAACCTTTGACCCAGCAATTCTACTTCCAGGAATAACCTGGGTCCCTGATAACTAGGGACATGTGCTGGAACATATGCACAAAGATGTATATATATAGGGATGTGTGCTGCAGCGGTGTTCATAATGCTGAACAGCAACCTGGCCGTCCATATGTCCATCCAGAGGGGTGGGTTTAAATAAACTTATAGTGATCCCTATTAAGGAACACAAAGGAGCCATTTTTAAGAAATATAAGGTATGGGGTACCTGGGTGGCTCGGTTAGGCGACTGCCTTCGGCTCAGGTCATGATCCTGGAGTCCCTGGATCGAGTCCCGCATCGGGCTCCCTGCTCGGCAGGGAGTCTGCTTCTCCCTCTGACCCTCCCCCTTCTCATGTG
The DNA here is from genome assembly GCF_054177405.1 of Leptonychotes weddellii. Taxonomy (NCBI): domain Eukaryota; kingdom Metazoa; phylum Chordata; class Mammalia; order Carnivora; family Phocidae; genus Leptonychotes; species Leptonychotes weddellii. The sequence goes on from NC_138383.1 coordinate 17,808,795, forward strand.
CTCACTCTCTCTCATTCTCTCTCTCTCAAAATAAATAAATAAAATCTTAAAAAAAAAAAAAAAGAAATATAAGGTAGAAGTATCATCAGCATGGAAAGGTGGCCAACACATGGTAGGTGACAAAAATAAGTTTTGTGAAAAAACGAAAGTATTTTTGAGCGCACACGGAGGAAAAAAAAAAGATGTGTATGTGCGTGCACTGTGCACGTGCGCATGTTGAGGGGGCTGCTGGTGTGGAAGAAGCAGCACGTGTGCAGGCTGGATGTGAGAGATGGCATGCTGAGTTTAGGGTGAAGGAGGAAAGCGTCAGGTAGTGAACTGGAGAAGTCAGCCAGGACCAGACCTGGATGTGCCTTGCAAAACAGGAAGCTGCTGAGGGTTGCTGAACCAGGCACTGGGCTGGAGAAAGATCCCTCCAGCATCAGTGACACATCAAGGTTACCACCCAGGCCTGAAAGGAGCAGGGCCTTGCCCAAGTTTGAAGAGGAGGGGACCGATTCTAGAAACACTGAGTGGGAAGAATCTATAGGAGTTTAAGATGACAGATTCTGTAATGGGTGTAAGGGAGAGGAAGGAGTGTGAGAGGACAGATTTCAATCACTGGGTGATTACTGAGACACAAGGAAGTCAAGAGGAGCATGGATCCACAGGTTGAGTTTGAGATGCCTGGGAATATCCAGATGGAGCTAGGGGCCCAGTAGGTGACAGAGAATTCATAGGTCTAGAGCTAAGGAGAGAGTTCTAGATGGAGAGTGAGCAATACCCAAGTGGCAGTTAAAGCCATAGGGGTGAATAGGGTCGCTCAGGGAGAATTTGTGGTGTGGGATGGTCCTAGACTGGAAAAGGACTGGAAGAGAACCCGATAGAATACAACACATATGGGGTAGGAAGGAGGAGTGCATTGCAAGGACAAAATGAAGGAGCCAGCAAAAAGCAGAAGAAAAACTAGTGTGTGTCAGTGAGGTTGGATTGCCTACTCACTTCTGGCAGAGCCCTGATTTTGTTCTGCATTCCACCCTTCTTCCAAGTGGTTTGGCAATAAATCCTGATTAATCCAAGCCAATTATGGTCATCACAGTTTCCTTGCCAGGGACTTATTTAGGAAGGGACATCTGATGCAACTGAGGTCAATGTGATGTGAGGAAAGTCTTCTGGGGGCTCCTGGGGAAGGTCTCCTCCCTGATTAGAAATAGACATACAGGAAGAGATGCTCTGTTCTTTAGCTGTGTGTTACCACATTTGGATATGGCACCTGGAACTGCCACAGTCATTCTTTAATGTGTAGAGGAGAGCATCTTGAGGATAAGCCATCATGCTGAGGGTGGTAGAGCAGAAAGATGGAAGGCACTGGGTCCCGGATGTCATTGCTAAGCCGTGGAATTGATCAGCCCTGGAGCAGCTTCATAGCTGGACTTCTTAAAATGTAGGATTTATTTTGGGGTGCCTAGGTGGCTCAGTTGGTTAAACGTCAGACTCTTGGTTTCAGCTCAGATCATGATCTCAGGGTCGTGAGATCAAGCCCCACATCGAGCCCCTCATCGAGCCCTGCTCGAGGGCTCCACACTCAGCCCAGAGTCTGCTTGGGCTTCTCTCCCTCTTCTTCCTCCCCTCTCCTTGCCTTCTCCTTCTCCCTCTCCTTCTGCCCCTCCCCCCTGCTTACAGAAGCACGAGCTCTCTCTCTTTCTAAAATAAATAAATAGGTAACCCTCTCAGGTCCTCTCCGTCTTCAGGAGCTTTGTACTATCATTCAATATGCTTTACTATTGCTCAATAAAATCTTGCTTTGCTATCCAAATAAATAAATAAATAAAATCTTTTTAAAAAACTTACAATACATTTTTCCTTATGGTTAAGCTATTTGATTTGGATTCTGTTTTTACTTGCAGCTCAAGGCACAGCCATGGGGGAGGATACTGTAGGAGCCTAGGAAAGAGAAAATTCCAAGGAGGAAATGATTTGGAGTAATATGGAGATGGAAAAGGGACCTTCACATTTGGGGGACCATTGGTGACTTTGGTGGAGATATTGACCCTGGGCCATGAGAGTAAAAACCAGATTGCAAAAGCTTACTTACCATTATACATAGTTGGCACTAATGGATATTTGGAGAATCATAAAATTGAGACACAAATGGAAGATAAGGAGGTGGGCAGGGAGGATGGACTTTAAAACGTCATTTTAATCTGATGCCCACAGATCCCCTGCAGGGGGTCTATGGAAAGAATTCAGGGGACCCATGAACTTGGATGGGAAGAAAATTACACCTTGATTTTTCACCCACCTCTAATTAAAATATCGTCTCCCCTTCAATTATGACTGCAGGCATCAATCTTCAGTAGTATGAGTAGTAACTGTGACTTTGTCACCTGTAAAAATCACAGCTATTTTTACTTCACATTACAGTTGACACAGCTGTTGCGAAATAGTGTTTATAATCATCACTACTTAAAAATATGGGCGTTATTATAGGCCCACGTCAAGATTTTGCTATTTAATGCATTAACAAAGGACACACAAGAATAAAAGAAAGAAGCACATGTATAACGATGTCACAAATTTTAAAAATCTATTGTAACAACTGCATTTCACGGTAATTGATGTCCATGGTAATTCTATGCATATTGCAGGCATTCAAGAACATTATCCACCAGACAGCCAAAGGCATCCATGGTGTGAAAAAGGCTAGGAACTCCAGCTGCAAAGGAAAAGAGAGAAGGGGAGGTTTGCACCGTGGAGATGGGAACGTGGGGTCTGGAGAACACTGTGTTTGAGGACATGGGAGAGGTTTCTGTGTGGTGGTGCTGCAGGCTCAGAGAGGGGACTTTGAGAGCCGAAGTCCCTGAGGAGGCTGGAGCTATTGGGATGCAGGGCTCAGGTGGAGGGATTAACCACAGGAAGGAAACTTTTCCCACAATAAAAGGGAGGAAAGGATGAGTGTAGATAAAAATAAGTGTTTTAGTGGGGGGCAGGAAGTTGAGGGGGCTTCTGACTGATGGCTTCTATTTTCACTGTCAAGTAGGAGTGAAGTTATCTGCTGAGAGTGAGAATGACAGGGGAGTTGATAAGGTAGGGAACCAAAGAAGGCTGACAAGGACGAGCAGAGGGACCACAGGCCCACCACCCGGTTGTCATGGCAACACTTTGCGTGGGTGTGCACTGTCTCCAGCTGTGTTCAGCTGCTCAAGTGTATAAGTCAGAGGGCAGAAAGGCAGCTAAAGCCAGGGCTGGGGTTTTACCAGGAGGATGGGGTGAAGATCAGGGGACTACAGGAGGGATGACCCAGCTTGTCCAGAAGCTGTGTGGAGAAAGGTGTGCAGCTAGGAAGGGGCTGCTAGCTTGGAGTAAAATCCACCTTTTCAACATTAGGAAGATGAATGGGACAAAGGGAAGGAGAAGGTGGAGGTACCGGAAATAGTGGCGCAAGAAGGAGCCGGTCAAGTTTAAGTTTAAGTAGTTCACAGGATGGCAAGTACTGAGGTCCATCCATTGTGTGGGTGACAAGGAGAGAAGTAGTAAAGGGCATTAGAGGTGAGGAGGTCAAGTCCAGCCAAGACCAACCATATGGATCTAAAAGACACCTAGGAGGAATTTGAAGCTTGGAGTGGAAGTTCTGGAGGACATGGAGGAGTGATTTAGAAATAGGTAGATGATTGGAGCCAGTGGTAGAAGAATCTGATGGTGGTGGATACCATGGGCCTCAAAGGAGGAGGAGGGCCTTTTCAGCAAGGTACAATAGTAATTGTCTAAAAGTAGCAATAAGGAGCTAAAGGAATACCTATCCACCATGAGGTGGAGAATGGGGATCCATGTTCCTGCTGTGTAGCCAGGACTTCAAGAACTAACTAGCTTTTATGAAAGAGCCCAGAGAGAACCAGACAGTTGGGGACCAGACCTGATCTAGGACAGTGGCTTCCAATCCCACAAGATAGTCCCCTCCCATGCCCCACCCCAACCTGGAAGCATTTGCAAACCAGCAGAGGCCTATTTGGTTTCATCACAGTAGTGGGGGTGGGGGATCCCGGCATTTCGTACCTAGAGATCAGAGATGCAGTATCCTGCAGTGTGCAGTAGAGCCCCACGGTGATGAACCGTCCCGCCCAAAATGCCCATAGTGCATCCCATACACTTTACGGATGAGGAAGCTGGGATTCAGAGAGCTGAGATGCGTACTTAGGTTTTGGAACTTCTCTAGTTTTGATATTATATTAAGATCTGTGTGTATGTCTGAGGTCACTGTGGTAATTAATGTTGGTTGCGAATCCAGCCCCCTCTCTCTAGTCACCTCTCAATGATGGGTGTATGGTTGCCTCTGTTCTTGCCTGTGGAAGGTAAAGAGAAGTCATGGAGCAAGACTCCTGGGGCAACTTTTTCAAAAAGGCAAGTGCAGCTGGAGGCCCCTGCCTCTTTTGCTCTGCTCCTAGTCTTCTCCTTGGAACTTGGTCCAGCCACCATCTTGTATCCATGAGCACCAAGGCCACACATGAGTGATGGTGGGACACAAAGATAGACAGGCCAGGTATCCTGGGTGGCTTCCTAATAGATGTCCCAACCCTGAACTGTCCACCTGTGGACTACCAAGTGAGAAAAACAAACTATACTATTTGTGTAGCCTACTGTTAATTGAATGTTCTGTTAATTGCCGCTGAATGTATTTCTGCCTGATGGAGTCGTAGGGCCAGTTAGCAACAGCTGAGGCTAAACCCACGTTTTCTTTTCTTTTGTTTTTAAAGATTTTATTTATTTATTTGACAGAGAGAGACACAGCGAGAGAGGGAACACAAGCAGGGGCAGAGGGAGAGGGAGAAGCAGGCTCCCTGCTGAGCAGGGAGCCCGATGCGGGGCGCGATCCCAGGACCCCGGGATCATGACCTGAGCCGAAGGCAGCCGCTTAACAACTGAGCCACTCAGGCGCCCCTAAACCCACGTTTTCTGTCTCACAATCTAATAGTGTTTCCTTGACAGCAGTGGTGTGGTTTCCAGACAAGCAACATCCGCATTGCCTGGGAACTTGTTAGAAATGCAGAATTTCTAAACTTCTAAATCAGAAACCCAACAATCTGGTTTAACAAGCCCTCCCTCCGGGTGATTCTCACGCACCCATTTGGAGAGCCACTGATCTCTAGCTGTGCTCTCCCTTGGCATCACCTGGAGGCTCGTGAAAATACATCAGCTCAGATCCCACCCCAGATCCCCTGAATGGAATCTGTATTTTCAGGAGATCCCTGGGTTATCTGTATGCGCATTAAAGTGTAAGGAGCACTGCTCTGCAATATGCTTAATTGAGTCTTTTTATTTCTCTTATTGAAGCCAGAGCATTAAAAAGCAACATAACTGACCAGGCTGAAATCAAGCACTCAGGATCCAGCCAATGCACTTCACATTAAAAAACCTAAACATTTTAAAATTAAAAAGATACAGTCCACAACTGAACTTTCACAGTTTTGATTGTGGAAGTTTAAAAGCATAAAAAGCAGCAAGTATCCTGTGATTACAACCTATGTGCTTCACAATTGATTTTTTTAAATATATTTTTTAAAGATTTTATTTATTTATTTATTTGACAGAGAAAGAGAGACAGCGAGAGAGGGAACACAAGCAGGGAGAGTGGGAGAGGGAGAAGCGGGCTTCCCGCCGAGCAGGGAGCCCGATGTGGGACTGGATCCCAGGACCCCGGGACCATGACCTGAGCCGAAGGCAGACGCTTAACGACTGAGCCACCCAGGCGCCTCTTTATATTGATTTTAAACAAAAAACGTATCCCAAGTATAAATTTGAGAATATTCTTTTAGGATTCTCTCTCACTCTTTTTTTTTTTTTTTAAGATTTTATTTATTTATTTGAGACCGAGAGATACAGAGGGAGAGAGACCATGAGCAGGTTAGAAGCAGAGGGAGAGGGTGAGGGAGAAGCAGACTCTGATCCTTGTCGTTTGCGCTTCTATGCCTTCACAGGTTTTTCTTTTTCTGATGAAATTTAAAAATATCTCCAATATGGTAAGATACAATATTTCCTATGACTGCTTTAATGTGTTGTTATATTTTATAAATTGATTTCTTCAAGCGTCTGGGATTGAGTTATCATTCCTTTATTTTCTAGAGCTTCCATTGTTTTTATTTTATTTTATTTTTTAAAGATTTTATTTATTTTTCAACAGAGAGAGAGACAGTGAGAGAGGGAACACAAGCAGGGGGAGTGGGAGAGGGAGAAGCAGGCCTCCCACTGAGCAGGGAGCCCGATGTGGGGCTCGATCCCAGGACCCTGGGATCATGACCTGAGCCGAAGGCAGACGCTTAACGACTGAGCCACCCAGGCGCCCCCCAAATTAACTTTTTTTAAAAAGATTTATTTATTTGAGAGAGAGAGAGCGCAAGTGGGTGGTGGAGGGGAAGGGTAGAGGGAGAAGCAGAGACTCCCCACTGAGCAGGGAGCCTGACAGAGGGGCTTGATCCCAGGACCCTGAGATCATGACCTGAGCCAAAATCAAGAGTTGGATACTTTAATGGACTCAGCCACCCAGGCGCCCCTAGAAATTAATTTTCGACAAGGTTTTAGTCTGCTGCTAAGTTGGTTTGTTAAATCAACATAATAAAGTTCTAAGAATAGTTACTGAGCAATCTAATTGCAATTTGGAAGGTCCAGCCCTATTTTCACCTTTTAGTACTTTTACTGTTTTAAGGTTTATACACCCAATGTGTATAATCTCTATACCCAATGGGGGCTTGAACCCACAACCCCGAAATCAAGAGGTGAATGCTCTACCGACTGAGCCAGCCAGGCACTGCTCACCTTTTAGCACTTCTTATGAATAGTTATTTATTTATTTATTTATTATTATGTTCAGTTAGCCAACATATAGTACATCATTAGTTTTTGATGTAGTGTTCAACGATTCATTATTTGCATATAACACCCAGTGCTCATTACAACACGTGCCCTCCTTAATACCCATAACCTGGCTACCCCCTCCCCCCACCCCCTCCCTTCTGTAACCCTCAGTTTCTTTCCCCAGACTTCTTAGGAATCGTTTTTGTTTGCTTGTTTCGGAGCTCCTGTTTTCTTAGTCCTGGCCGGCCTGCCCCTCTGGCTCCTCACCTCTCCAGTTTAAGACTAGCTGTTGACCCGAGGGCCTTCAGGTCTCAGGCGATCCCTTTGTGCAGGTTCTCAGGGTGGGTCTGTGACCGTTGTGAGCATTCCCGAGTGAAAAGTCCCTTCCCTGATTTGCTTCGTCACCGCCTATGAATTAGGGATAGAAGGACGTCAGCGAGTTTATTTTCTGGACTGATCCAGACCAAACAGGCTGAAGCAGTGCTCCCTGGTTGAATCACTCTGTCATCAAATAAGGAGCTGATGAACCAAGGAGCCTGGAAACAACCTGTGTCCACTTCCTCGGGCCATAGCACCTCCATGGCTCAGAAACCATGCATGGCTTAAGGTGGTTTTCTGTGAATCACAGGTTGAAGTAGAGTTATTCTCAAACTGGTCTCACGTGTTGGAATCAAAGCAATTTAAGTCTTATCTTCTCTAATCTGAGTTGACATTTTTTTTTTTTAAAGATTTTATTTATTTATTTGAGAGAGAGAGAGTGAGAGAGCACATGAGAGGGGGGAGGGTCAGAGGGAGAAGCAGACTCCCCGCCGAGCAGGGAGCCCGATGCGGGACTCGATCCAGGGACTCCAGGATCATGACCTGAGCCGAAGGCAGTCGCTTAACCAACTGAGCCACCCAGGCGCCCTGAGTTGACATTTTTGTGACATGTTTCCTCCTCCCTGGTGTATTTTAGAAGCGTCTGAGGGAACAGAGAAAAAGATCGTGGACTCTGGTAGCCTTTGCTTTGTTAATGTAGAGACGCCTTTTTTCTTTTCTTTCTTTTTTGAAAGATTTTATTTTTAGGTAATCTCTACACACAACGTGGGGCTCGAACTCACAACCCTGCGATCCAGAGTCACAAGCTCCCCCAGCTGAGTCCTCTAGGCACCCCAAGGTGCCTCTTTTTTTTTTAAGGAAGAAATAAAACTGTCTTTATTTACAGAAGATGTAAGGCATGATTGTACGCAGAAAGTCCTAAGGAATATACAAAAAGCTACTCGAACTAATAAGTGAGTTTAGAAAGGTTACAAGGTACACACAAGTCCATTGCAATTTTTAATTTGAAAAAACTTTTAAATTATTTTTTAATGTGGTAAAATATACATAACATAGAATTTACCATTTTAAACATTTTTAAGTGAACAATTTAGTGTCATTAAATACATTGACACTGATGCACAACCATCAAGATGGCTTCTTAACACATAAAATTTTTGATCAATAAATACATATTATACACATGATGTATATATGAATTAAAGATGGAATGGAGAAGCTGTGTGCTCTACCTGCATTTCTACTTCAAGATAGAACAAAATGTAAGAATTGAATTTTACGTATAACGAATTTACCAGGCAGTTCGCATGTGGCAGTATGAGATTCCCATTATATTTACAAGACAGGAAAAAAACTCATAAATATTTTAATGGGAGAGGACACACTTTATTCTATGTAAAATAATAACCTCTACCAGGTTCAAACATTACAACATCAAAATATATTTATTGTAGTAAATATAGAAAAGACAGGTAAGCAGAAAAAATAACCTAGAAGGATGGATATTATTGATAGCTGGTGCATGAGTTAATCATAAGCCCCAATTAGCAGACTTTTGTTCAACAGCAACTTGGGGTGACTATTGAGTTTCTGGCAATAAGAGATCAGTAGGTTTTATTTCTGGCTTTGTTTGAAAGAAGACCTTTTTTTTTTTTTTATTCTTATGTTAATCCCCATACATTACATCATTAGTTTTAGATGAAGTGTTCCATGATTCATTGTTTGTGCATAACACCCAGTGCTCCATGCAGAACGTGCCCTCCTCAATACCCACCACCAGGCTAACCCATCCTCCCACCCCCCTCCC
>NC_138383.1:17818244-17835498 GCF_054177405.1 Leptonychotes weddellii
TCTAGAACCCTCAGTTTGTTTTTCAGAGTCCATCGTCTCTCCTGGTTCGTCTACCCCTCCGATTTCCCCCGCTTCATTCTTCCCCTCCCGCTACCTTCTTCTTCTTCTTCTTTTTTTTCTTAACATATATTGCATTATTTGTTTCAGAGGTACTGAAAGAAGACCTTATGAGGGATTCATTCTATGTGTGTCTGGGTTTGGATTTTTCCCCTCCCAAATGGCATGTTTGTTTCATCAGCTGGTTAAGCATATGTATGGCTCAAGTATACCTAATGTCCTTGCTGACCTTTGAACTGGAAGGGACTTGATTTGACCAAGGGTCATTTACACTCCTAGGTGATCACTGGGACTGGATAGTGCAAAAGTCTGATAAAGAGAATCTGGCTTCTATTCCCTCTGAAAGAGGGGTGTTAGTGCCAAGTGGTAAAGTGCCAGTAGTGAACTCCTTATCTGTACTAGTGGAGGGCTGGGATTGCACACATAGCCCCGGAGTGGAATATCCAAATGGCTTCTGTGTCCTTTTGGAATGCAGCACGATCTAAGAATAACAGACTCTTTGGTTAAGAAGTCCAACTCCCTTGGGGCGCCTGGGTGGCTCAGTTGGTTAAGCGACTGCCTTCGGCTCAGGTCATGATCCTGGAGTCCCTGGATCGAGTCCCGCGCTGGGCTCCCTGCTCGGCAGGGAGTCTGCTTCTCCCTCTGACCCTCCCCCCTCTCATGTGCTCTCTGTCTCTCTCATTCTCTCTGTCTCAAATAAATAAATAAAATCTTTAAAAAAAAAAAAAAGTCCAACTCCCTTATTTTTACAAACCCCCATGCCCCTAGTCAGACACAGGTGCCCCCCCTCCCAGCTTTCCTGTCGTACCTTGTCCAACCTCCATTATTGTCCTGATCTTACAGCAAAGGAGGAGTCATTTACATTAACACATAAACAATAGAGTGAGACATCCTTCAGCCGGACTGTATCTCGCTCATCTTTGTTGTCTTCAGCACTTAGCACAGTGCCTGGAACTTACTAGCTTCTCAACAAGTATTTGTTGAGTGAATGAATGATGAAACCAAGGCCCAGGGACAGGAAGTGACCTGCCTAAGATCATAAGTCTAGTTAGTAATGTTCTGAGAGGTAGGTTATGATAACACCTTAATTACATTGCATTACTTGAAAGCACAGGGTAAGAGGCCAGAATTGGACTGGATCTTGGAATAAAACTCTGGTGCCTGGTTATTCACAGAATTGGAAATTCATGTGATAGTCCACAGCATCAAGAGTTGACTCTGAGGTCCATCTCGAGAGGTGTTTTTGGTACCTGAGAGTGTTGCTCTTCTTGCTAACACTCTCAGTTAGAATGATGGGTACATGTTTGTGGTGAGGAGGAAGCCACCTTGGTTGTCTTTCCCATGATTGGGAAAGGCTAGAGTGGGAGAAGTCCCCAATCTATGGAAGCGCAGGGAGACCTCTTCCCATCCCTGGGGTCCACAGACCCTTGTTTATATTCACAGACAGTCTTTGTTAGAAATATGTAATCATTTTTGGCAGAGGTTGGGGAAGGCTGGTGGCAACCCTGTGTGTGTGTGTGTGTGTGTGTGTGTGTGTGTGTGTGAACATTTAGTTTTGTGCCAAGATCAAGGCTGTTTTGTTGTTGTTATTTTTGAGACAGAGAGGGTTGGAGCATCAGGTGAGATATCAGATGAGAATGTTTGGCCTTTGAGGAGGTCAGAGTGACCCAAAAAATGTAATCTGGCCAGTGGCTGGGTGGCAGTCCCCATTAAATTCGGCAGAGTCCAACCTGAAGGTGTGCTCTGGGAGATCTGCCACAGGGAGCCCTCAAGATGCTGACTCTGGCTCTTCTGAGTGATGGCTGGAGTGCATGTGTGCGTGTGTGTGCATGTGTGTGCGTGTGAGAGAGAGAGAGATGAAGGGAGAAGCAGGAGGAATAGAGAAGCTGTAGCCCAGCAGACCCAGGAGAGGTCCTTTTCATCCACTATTCCTAGGTGACAAGGTGAGCATCAAAGTCACCTACCTGGATGGCCATAGGGAAAGGTGTGTAAGGTCCAGGCTAGACTCAGGTGGGAGTGTATTGGGGTGGGCAAGGGAGAGGCCTGTATCAATCTCAGATGGGAGCTGCTGCCTTAGTTGGTCCTTATGAGCCTGCTGCCTCAGCTAGATGGACAGGTGAGGACAGCACCTGGCTAGACCTCACAGATGAGGTTGACCAACTCGTGTTCCCACATCCTTTGGAGGCCTTTATGCCTATGGAAAACAGGTAGGGAAGAATTAAGCTGAAGCTCTCCCCCTTCTGACTACCTTCTCTTTAGAAATGTCATCATTTCTTGCCATCAAGAATTGTTAGCATTGGCTTGGGGTCTGAAGGATGGGCTTTATGAGTCAAGAATTCTGTGAAATTGTTTTCAAATCCATATGCCTATTTTTTCTGGGGAGGTTCATTGCAGATTCTCAAAGAGATCCACGAATCAGCAAAGGTTAAGAACCATTGGTGTAGGGCTCAGCCGAAGGAATGCATGCATTTATAGGGCCCTCGTTCACGTGAGAGGGATATAAATGAATGGAATATGGTAGTGTAATAATTATCAGTTTGGTGGCTCAGGGCCTATGGATTAACAGCTGTTGTATCATCCGACAATAGTAGTAATCCAGAGGCATATCCGCACACATGGGTTAGAGGTGGTGATCAGAAACCTGCTGAATGAGCAGGGGACCCCTGCAATGCCTACAGTACTGTGTGGCCAAAGGAACACAGATGGTTGGAATAGACCAGTCACTGTGGGGAGATCCCTGAACATAACTGGATGGAGAGTGTTATCGTGCTCTTAGGATTGATTCAGTTTATATAAGAGGGCCAGGTCACAAGGATTTCCAGGGGCCACACGAGACTTTGGTTAAGGTTGCTCCCTGGCTCTGAGCGGGGGACTCCCTTAACTGCATTGCCTGTGGTTATGACCTAGAAGCAGAGGTAGTAGTCTGGCCTTCATGGGCCCCTACACACTGTTATGTTCGTCTCTACTCATCCTTTCCATGAACCTCAGGGAACCTGGTATTTTTTCATACCATCCCTATAAGCCGGTGCTCTCAGTGACTCATTTCCATCCTTGGGGTCCAGGCCAACGGGCTACTCAGAATAGTGCCTTTTCTAGAACCAGAATCTAAGTAGGTAAGGGAAGATTTTGGGGAGCATTTCCCTCTAGGTTCAGGAATCCTAAGCAAGGATGGCCCATAAAGGGAGTGGAAGTCCTCAGAGAGAACTGAGGGTTAGGGAAAGGAATATAGTTTTCAAGCCTTGGGCAAGATTTGGGGGTGTTTGGCCCAGTGTTTTCCTCATTGGCCCTGCTATAGTTTGGTGGTCCCCTGAGGCTCTCTCTCACTCCTCACCACCTCCTCCCTGCCATCTCTTGACAGTGGCTGTGCTCCTGGACCAAGACAAGCTACCACAAGGTAGTTTTAGAGGAACACATCCAGTAGGCAACTTTGTTTTACCACATGGATGACCTTCCAGCTGTGCTGGAAGGTTCTGACCCCTCCCTCTTCCCAGCTCACTTTGCAGGTCGGGTCTTGAAACTGCCCTGCCTTCCGCTGATTCTATGTTCTGGTGTGGCTGTCTACAGATCCAGTTCATGATTCATGATGATTATTTGATATTGTAGGAAGTAAGATACTCGTCACCAGTCTGTTTCCATTCAGGTGTTAATGGGATATTGTATCATGTATCTGTTGGGAATATTTCCAAAGGATCAAATATCAGAAATTCAGCAACATCATGCCATTTGGTTCCTTGACACCATAGCTACTCTGTGTAAGAATCTTGGGATATTTTTTCTTATGTCATGCATAAAAGGAATTGAAAAAATTCATTTCTAAAGGTGCAGAAATGACATCTCTTCCCCCTCCCACCCCATACCTTTCCCCTATCTTTGAAAACTGATGAGGGTTAAAGTCATAATATTCCTGATCTATAGGCCAATGTGGTGAACACATGAATTTATCCTAAATAAATTTTATTTTTTTTTTTTAAGATTTTGTTATTAAGTAATCTCTACACCTGACCTGGGGCTCGAACTCATCATCCCAAGATCAAGAGTCACATCGTCTACGGACTGAGCCAGCCAGGTGTCCCACATGTGGCAAGCCTTTTCATGTCTTCTTGTTAAAGGAGAGGCAGGGAAGAGAAGCTGACCTTGACATCATTCTCTCATTCTCAACAGCTCCAATGTCCTAGGACCTGTGGTAGTTATCAGGGATATAGAGATAAAAGATGCTGTCCCAGCCCACAAGAAATGCATTGGCCAGTGGGGAAGACAGGGAAGTGAACCATTAATTGGAATATAAGGGGTAATTGCTAGGAGAGCAGGAACAGAGTGCAAGTATCCCTGAGGAAGGTCACTGCTTCTTCCAGTGGAAGAGCAGTAGCCCCTCATTGTTTTACTACTGTTTTCAACCACTGTTACATTTTTATCAGGAAAAAAAAAAAAAGAAAGATTTTCCATGTTAGATAAGTGAATTTCCCAGAAAACCAGGCTTATCTCTCTAGGTCCCATAACTTAAAACATTTAAAAATTATTTTGGGAGCGCCTGGCTGGCTCAGTTGGTAGGGGATGTGACTTTTGATATCGGGGTTGTGAGTTCAAGTCCCACGTTGGGTGTAGAGATTACTTAAAAATAAAATATTTTTTAAAAACTTTAAAAATTATTTTTGGTGGGAATATTTGTAAAATGTATTCTTCACTCTTTTTCCTTAAGTGGAATATACTGAATGAAATTCAATCTTTTCTTGTTGACTCAAGGCATGGGCATGAACACTAGCCTTGGCATCTGGCTAAGCTGCCCACGGACTCCTTTGGAGGTGTGTTCACCCTTACGCCAGATGGTCCCCTCCTTATGGCTTTTTGTCATTTTTCTGTCTCTTTTCTCCTTATCGGGGTGATAGCCCAGGTCTTAACTGCTTTTACTTTAAAGTCCCTAGTACCCTTAGGGGCGCCTGGGTGCCTCAGTTGGTTAAGCATCTGCGTTTGGCTCAGGTCATGATCTTAGGGTCCTGGGATTGAGTCTGCATCGAGCCCTGCATCGGGATCCCAGCTTGGCAGGGAGTCTGCTTCTCCTTCTCCCTCTGCCCCTCCCTCCTGCTTGAGCCCTCTCCCTCTCAAATAAATAAATAAAATCTTAAAAAAAAAAAAAAAGAACTCTAAAAAAAAGTCCTGAGTACCCCTCTCCTTTGTGTTAGTCTAGGAATTTGTACATCTAAATAGGTTAGAATTTTGTTTAAAATAAGAGTGGGTAGGGGCACCTGGGTGGCTCAGTTGGTTGAACGGCTGCCTTTGGCTCAGGCTGTGCTCCAGGCGTCCTGGGATGGAGGGCCCAGTCAAGCTCCCAGTTGAGCCCCACACTGGGCTCCCTGCTCAGCAGGGAGTCTGCTTGTCCCTCTCCCTCTGCCCCTCCCACCACTCATGCTCTCACTCACTCTCTCAAGTAAATAAATAAAAATCTTAAAAAAAAAAAAAGGCGAGTAGACTATGAGTCAAGACTTGCCAGGCTCACCTATGGGTAAAGTACCTAATCTTGAGTATGTGAACTTGGCTATCCAGATGACCTCTTTATCGTTTTCTTTCTGCTTGGTATTTACATTCTTTTGAGAAATGTTTCTGAATTCCTGCCATGTATCAGACACTAGAGATATGGCGATGAACAGGTCAGTCCTTGCCCTCAAGGAGAAAAAACAAAACCCAAAACATAAAATAATAAAATGTGGCAAAGAAAGTACAGGGTCCTGGTGGAATGTCTATGGAGAAACCAGAAATCTTCACTGGAAGTGACCTGTAAGTGACCTGGAGGATGAGTAAGGAGCCAGCCAGATGAAGGAAGTGGAGTGAGGAGGAGAGACCCCAGAGGAGGAGACAGGTGAAGAAGGCTGGGAAGCCAGAGTGTGAGTGGCTGAAGGATCGGGGTGACGCCCAACGTGGCTGGAGTGAAGGGAGCCAGGGAGAGGTGTGGTGCAGAATTGGCCAGGGACCAGTTCTTCCGGAGGGAGCATCTTCCAGGTGAGGGAACACGCGTCCCGGCAGGTGTCTGAGGAACTACTCTAGGCTCAAGGTCAGTTGAAACTGGAGCCCCCAAATTCCCAGGGGATTTAAGTTTTATTTGCCTAAGTGCTTTGAGGAAACAAAGAAATGTATTCATTAAAAGATTTTAAAACCTATCCATTTTTGTATTTCCTGTATTTGCAGAAATTAGTTCTGAGGTGAAAGTTGGTTCCATGTATAACTTTTGGGAATTAGACTTTTCACAAATACTTGTTTTTAAACAATAACTCTTTAAAAAAAATAAAGAATGTGGGACGCCTGGGTGGCTCAGTCGTTAAGTGTCTGCCTTCGGCTCAGGTCATGATCCCAGGGTCCTGGGATCGAGTCCCGCATTGGGCTCCCCGCTCGGCAGGAAGCCTGCTTCTCCCTCTCCCACTCCCCCTGCTTGTGTTCCCTCTACACTGTCTCTCTCTATCAAAAAATAAATAAAATCTTTATTTAAAAAACTCTCGTTCTTAAAAAAAATAATAAAGAGCGAGTTATATTTGGAGGATGTTAAGAAAACAGAAGTTCTTTATTATTTTCTACCTATAGAAATAGATTTATGAAGTTCAGGCCATGATGTGTAACTGAATGTAGCATCTAATTGCTTGTGTAAGAGATTATGCAACTCACTTATAAGACACTAGTTCTTAAGTTAGCTACAGGGAAATTGGCCTTTTCTAATTATCTTGAAAGAATCAGAGTTATATGCAGATGTGAAATTGCCTTATGATTGACTTACTTAACCTTACCATTGAACCCAAAGCAGTATTTTGTTTCAACCATGTTTAAATTCTTATAAAAGGGCAAGCCTTTATATCTGTTGTAGATTGTTGCATCAATGGCCCCTAATGAATTCTGTCTCCCAGTATTCATGCCCTTGTGTAGCTCCCTCCAGAATTGACTCTGGGCTTGACCATAAAGCTTGCCTTGGCCAACAGGCATGACACAAGCCCAGGAGGGTAGTGTTTGTGCCCTGGGGTTTGTCCTTTTGGAACACCATCCCAGACTGCTATGCAAGGAAGCAGCTCTTGTCCACTGGAAGTTGGGAGGTCATGAGGAGGAGAGCTGAGGCTCCCTACCCAGCACCGATTACCAGACATGTGAATGAAGCCAACTTGGACTTTCCACCTGTCCCAGCCATCTGTAATGGCCCAAGTAAGTGAGAGGGGACCCGCAGGAAAATTGCCCAATCAACTCACACAATCAAGAGAAACAGTAAGTCACTGTTTTATGCCTCTATGTTTTGCAGTGGATTTATGCAGCAATATATAACAGAAACAATGTCCTTTTACATTATTCTAGTTTCACTTTAAAGGCAGGCTGAGATAAAATTCTGAACAAGGGGTGGAGGGTTTACTTAAATTGCTCTATGGGAGATGGAAAAAATTGTATACATGCAATGGAAGGGCTTATTTCGATCTGCTGGTAAAGCAAACTTTAAGTTAATAAATAAGACAGTTTAAAATCCACCAGATCTTTTTCCAATTTGAAATTTGTTGGGTCACACTATTATAAATATTATGGCATATGTTATAAATTCTTTTCAGGAGAGTTTTGTCATAAAAGTAATGCGTTCTCAGGGCATCTGGCTGGCTCAGTCAGCGGAGCTATGCGACTCCTGATCTCAGGGTTGTGAGTTCGAGCCCCTTGTTGGGTATAGAGATTACTTAAAAATAAAATCTTTTTTTTTTTTTAAAGATTTTTAAATTTATTTATTTGACAGAGAGAGACACAGCGAAAGAGGGAACACAAGCAGGGGGAGAGGGAGGGGGAGAAGCAGACTCCCAGCTGAGCAGGGAGCCCGATGCGGGGCTCGATCCCAGGACCCTGGGATCATGACCTGAGCCGAAGGCAGACGCTTGACGACTGAGCCACCCAGGTGCCCCTTAAAAATAAAATCTTAAAAAAAAAAAAAAAAGCAATGCATTCTCACTGAAGAAAAATAGAAACGGTTGAAAAATTGTAAAATGAAGTAAAAAATAATTAAGCATTATCTAACAACCCAGACATCTGTTAGTAATCATTTCTGTGTATTTTCTTGTAGCATTTTTTCTGTGCCCCATTTAATACTTTTTCATTTTTTTTTTAAATTTATTTGAGAGAGAATGAGAGACAGAGAGCACGAGAGGGAAGAGGGTCAGAGGGAGAAGCAGACTCCCTGCCGAGCAGGGAGCCCGATGTGGGACTCGATCCCGGGACTCCAGGATCATGACCTGAGCCGAAGGCAGTCGCTTAACCAACTGAGCCACCCAGGCGCCCCAATACTTTTTCATATTTAATTCAGGCTGCAGGGGGAAGGTGAGTATGGCTATTAAAGTGAGTCACGAGATGGTGGAGAGAGTCCTGCACTGTTGGTACAATAAAGTGTCTCGATTACAGTGGTGGTTACAGGAAGGTAGACATGTGGTAAAATTGCATAGAGCTGCACACACACAAATGAGTGAACTATATATAGCATCCTATATAAGCATGGGCTCTGGGGGCTGTACCAGCATCAATTTCCTGATTTTGATATCGTACTACAGTTACACAAGTTAATATGGGGGACGGGTGAAGGGTGCAGGAGACCTCCTGTACATTGCCTTGCACGTTCCTGTAAATCTATCAGTATTTCAAAAAAGAAAATCAATCTGTAGCTAGAATCTTATGCCCTACATTTCCCCTTTATATGTATTATATTATATATGTGATATATATTTTTTTCATTTTTAACAGAAAGAGAAGGTCCAAGTTTCATATCCACGTGTCTTGATTGCTCTCAAAAATGAACCGAAAAAGTTCTCTTGATATATTTGAGTTAACTGTTAAGAAGAGGGCACATATTTTATTTATTTTTTTTAAAAGATTTTATTTATTTATTTGACAGAGAGAGAGATAGCCAGAGAGGGAACACAAGCAGGGGGAGTGGGAGAGGGAGAAGCAGGCTTCCCACGGAGCAGGGAGCCCGATGTGGGGCTCGATCCCAGGACCCCGGGACCATGACCTGAGCCAAAGGCAGACACTTAACGACTGAGCCACCCAGGCGCCCCGGCACATATTTTATTGTTAAGAATTTTTTAAATTTATTAAGATATTTATTTGAGAGAGAGAAACAGAGAAAGCGAGTGAAAGCATGAGTTGGGGGAGAGGGAGAGAGAAGAGAGGGGGAGAGAGAGAGAAGCAAACTCCCTCCTGAGCAAGGAATCCGACGCAGGGCTCAATCCCAGGACCCCGGGATCATGACCTGAGCCAAAGGCAGCCGCTTCACTGACTGAGCCATCCAGGTGCCCCTTAAAAATTTTTTTTGAGGGTACATATTTTTTTTAAGATTTTATTTATTTATTTGAGAAAGAGAGAGCATGAGAGGGGGAAGGGTCAGAGGGAGAAGCAGACTCCCCGCCGAGCAAGGAGCCCGATGCGGGACTCGATTCCAGGACTCTGGGATCATGACCTGAGCTGAAGGCAGACGCTTAACCAACTGAGCCACCCAGGAGCCCTGAGGGTACATATTTTTAAATCTATGATTTTTTGGAACTTAATTCTTGCCAGATTGCCTGAACATTCTATAGAACACATGGGGTTGTATTGAGAGTTTTTTTTTTTTTTTTAAAGATTTTATTTATTTATTTGAGACAGAGAGAATGAGAGACAGAGAGAGCATGAGAGGGAGGAGGGTCAGAGGGAGAAGCAGACTCCCTGCCGAGCAGGGAGCCCGATGTGGGACTCGATCCCGGGACTCCAGGATCATGACCTGAGCCGAAGGCAGTCGCTTAACCAACTGAGCCACCCAGGCGCCCCTGTATTGAGAGTATTATAAAAGGAAATTACATGGCAAAAATACAATGATAAGACTAACAAAATAACGTGAAATTATGCATGTGGTGGACTGGGGACAGAAAGGGGCTTGTCGTGGTTGAACATGGCAGGAGGCCCTGGGGGTGCCCGGTTAGGAATGATCTGTGAGGGCTTTGGGGGAGGGGAGAAAGTGGGGCAGTCTACTGAGCAGAGCTGGTCTGGGGCAGCTCAGGGCAAGGCAGGGCAGGCCATGGTACCTGAGAACAAAATGTTAAAAAGCAGGCCCTCTGCATGGGCAGCAGTATCTAAGAATCCACCTTTATTATTTTTAAAGATTTTATTTATTTATTTGAGCGAGAGAGAGAGCACGAGCAGGGAGGAGGGACAGGGGGAGAGGGAGAAGCAGGATCCCCACTGAACAGGGAGTGGGACTCCATCCCAGGACCCTGGGATCATGACCTGGGCCGAAGGCAGACGCTTAACTGCTTAACCGACTGAGCCACCCAGGAGCCCCTAAGAATCCACCTTTAGGAAGGAGTGGCAAGATGTAGGCTAGAGTTCTGATATCAGATTCTGCCAAATACCGGTTTGCAGAAAGAGTTAGGGAACAGGAGGGAATAGAAAGCAGGGGTGGGGGCAGGGGTATGGTGTCATTTTGGATGAAAAGTCCAGAAAGGGCAGGCTGGTGGTTCTAGCTTCCCAGCTGGCCTTCAGGGGTTCCCCTTTGCTCGGAGAATAAAGTCCAAACTCCATGGCATAAAAGGCCCTGCATGACCTGTCTGGTCTTGGAATATCAACCTGACCTTGTCTCCTGCTGCTTCCCCAAATGCACCTTCTGGGCCTTTGCAGTTTCCGGAACCCACTGTCCAGTTTCTAGGCCTTCCGGCCCCCTCAGGTCCTTTTCCCTTTGCCTACCATGCTTTTCCCTCTGGATGTCAACACATTAAATGCTCCCCTGCACACAAGTTCCCATTGGTTTCTCTCTGGGAAGCCTTCTGTCATACCTGGGTTGGGCCATGACCCCTTTTCTCTGCCTTTGGCCTTCCCTCGGCCCCAGGTGGGCTCTGGTGACCTCATTTGCCTGGTGTGAGCTTCCGCTCCCCAGCTGACAGGAAGGGGGTGGCTGAGCCGCAGAAGAGAGGTAAACTCCATCTCACGCTTCCCTGCCAACAAGGACCTTAGCACATACTATGGCCCCTCTACCTTTTCGTATGTCTCCACTTGGAAAGCTTTCCTCAGAATTCACGACCCTGTCAGATGATCGCTGCTCTGTGTGACTCCCACACTGGCCTCCCATAGCCTTTCGTTCTTGCTAACACTCAGTAAATATTTACTGAGCACACACTGTTGCGATCCTGCTGATGTGTCCTTACCACCTTAACTGTCACTTTGCTGCGTAGGTGTCTCGGGCTGTGAATTTCTTGACATTCAGGACCTTGGCCTACGCACCTAGGGATCCCCAGTTCCTGGAAAGGGTTCAGGCACACAGTAGGTCTTAATGTATTTGTATTGTTTTTAAAACGAATGCATGGGGCGCCTGGATGGCTCCGTCGGTTGAGTGTGTCCGACTCTTGATCTCAGCTCAGGTCTTGATCTCAGGGTCGTGAGTTCAACCCCTGCCCCACACCCAGCATGGAGCCTCGTTAAAAAATAAATGTAACTACAAATAAGTGCAAATTAAAAATGAATACATTTTATTATAAACGAAATTGGTTTCCAAGACATTCCTAAATCCTTAAGGCTGGAAGGCACATTGAAGGTCATCTCATCCATCTCCTAGGACTCGAAGAGTCCTGGAGGAGGACTGTTCCAGGCTAGTCATCATGCAGAACTTGCTTGCCTGAGTTCAGTGAAGGGGGACTCACAGTCCATGTGGCCTCTCATTCCACCTGAGGACAGCAGCAGTCATGTGGATGTTCTTCCTGCCGCAGAGCTGAACCTGCCCCTTCATAGTTCCCTCCACCAGGCCCGTTCTGCTCCCTGGAGGGTCACGGTAGATGCCCTTCACTCCGGCAGTTGACAGCCCACCATATATGTGGCAGCTAATGCATCTCTTCCTAAGTTTTTTCTCTCTCTCTTTTTAAAGATTTTATTTATTTGTTAAAGAGATAAGAGAGAGGACAAGCAAGGGAAGCGGCAGGCAGAGGGAGAAGCAGGCTCCCCTCTGAGCAAGGAGCCCGATGCAGGACTTGATCCCACCATCCTGGGATCATGACCTGAGCCGAAGGCAGACACTTAATTGACTGAGCCACCCAGGCATCCCCCTAAGTTTTCTCTTTCCAGGGGAGGAAAGACCATTGCCCGGCTGTGTGACCCTGAGCTTCAGTGTCCTTATTTGTAAAAATCCGGATAAGACAGTACCTATCTATATAGTTGTTGTCAAAATTAAATGAGCTCATATATGTAAAGTGCTTAGAACAGTAGTTGGCGTATATTAAATGCTCAATAATGATTTCAGTATTATTATTATTATTTTTTAAGATTTTATTTATTTATTCATGAGAGACAGAGAGAGAGAGAGACAGAGGCAGAGGGAGAAGCAGGCTCCCCATGGAGCAGGGAGCCCGATGCAGGACTCGATCCCAGGACCCTGGGATCATGACCCGAGCTGAAGGCAGACACTTAACCGACTGAGCCACCCAGGCGTCCCATCAATATTATTTTGTATAATATTTTACCTATAGCATTTAAAATTTTACAACGTATATTTTAAGACATTTAATTAAGAAAATAGAATAACAGGGGCATCTCGGTAGAGCATAAGACTCTTGATCTCAGGGTCATGGGTTCAAGCCCCATGTTGAGTGAGCAGCTTATGTAGTTAAAAAAAAGGCAGAATAGGGCGCCTGGGTGGCTCAGTTGGTTAAGCGACTGCCTTCGGCTCAGGTCATGATCCTGGAGTCCCTGGATCGAGTCCCGCATCGAGTCCCGCATCGGGCTCCCTGCTCGGCAGGGAGTCTGCTTCTCCCTCTCCCACTCCCCCTGCTTGTGTTCCCTCTCTCACTGTGTCTTTCTCTGTCAAATAAATAAATAAAATCTTTAAAAAAAAAAAAAGGCAGAATAATAAAATATATGATCACGTGCAAAAATTATATTAATATATTATAGATATTCCATTTAAGTTAATTATATATTATATTTCCTACCCCCAATAAAATTGGAAAACCCCTTATGTAGTGTTCATTATGAAGCTGGATGGACAACTTGGTCTCCATTTTTAACGAATGCTTGCTTAATTAATGAACAAAAGTAACAACTGTGTACCGGACCTTAATTCAGCCCTGATCACTCATCTATACTGCGTCAAGATTTTCTCCTTGTTCTCTGTGGTGTTCCTTCATTTAGGATGACCAACCATCCTGGTTTTCTCAGGACTGAGGGAATGTGGAAATTTTAGTTAAAACCGAATCTGAGGGGTTCTTAAGACTTGGACCTTTCAGTGCTAAAACCAGGATGAGCTGGTCACCCTATTCATAATTCATAATGGATTCAAAGGTTGGAGGGACGACCTGCCTACCTCTGGAGTCCATGGCCACAGGGTCACTACTCCAGCAATGCCTGAGATACGAGGAGGGTATTTCCAGCTGGGTCTCATGGGGGTATTAGACCTTGATTGACAGAGCCTGCAGCTTTGCAAGAAACTCGATTTTACCAATTCACACGGCAGCGATCAGGCCCTAGGGCATTTCGTTAAAACTCATAAATGATGGATTAGAAAATCAGAATGTCAGTTTAAAATGTTCCCGTTACTTTCCTAGGGCAGCCCCTTACCTGCTTAAGATACCCAAGAGGAATGGAAAGTGAGCAAGTGGTGGAGATGGGCCTTCCTGGAAGGGGTACTGGTGTCGGATTTGACTCTCCACTGCAGACGGCCCCTTTCTAGGGAGATGGAGCATGCTGGTGACCAGCGGAGACCACGGATGAGGCTCAGCGGACTGACTCACCACCCCTGTCGGGCGTCTGCGCTGTGAGCTCCCGACCCACCCTTGTGCTCGTCCCCTCTTCCCCTCATCCCAGTCCACTTGCCAAAGTGACAATCCTAAATTCCAGATTCGCTTATACCACTCTCTTTCTATCATAAAGTGCTTCCTGATACCAGATCTCTGTCCCTGGGTCACATCACACGGGTGTCCTGGGGATATTACCCTGAAATGGCTGATTTTCTCTTACTTGTTCAGTCGGAGAGGTTCCTGTTCTGGGCGTGAGCAGTCTTTCTGGGCAGCTGCCCGCGCCTCTCATAGGGACAGTTACTTGGGCGGCTCGCACGCAGTCTCTCGGACCACGGATTGCTCCCCACCAGCACCACCTGCTGCCCTGATTCCCGGAGGCCCTCCTCCCTTTCCACCTGGCCTCCTCGCTGCCCCCTAGTTGACACGCTTCGGGGTTTGCCGCTGGCCCAGAACTGGGAGGGGCTGTGCTGGCACGGGGTGATGGGTGATCTGCAAATAGCCTTGGGGGAGGGGCCTGGCTTTGAAGCTGGCACCGAGGTGTGTCTGTGCTGGTAGTGTCTGGCCCTGGGCAGTGGGAAAACGGAGGCGTCTTTGCAGATCCAGCGCTCCTTTCCCGGGAGGCCCACCTGCGCAGGGTGTTCCCCGCTCGGGGCTGGTGGCTGGAGTACTTTTACTCTGGACTACCTGGTGCTTCCTTCCCCCGGGGGCTCCACACCCTTTAACTGGGTCTGGCAAAGGAAGGCCCTGGGCCTGTGGCCACATCCGCCAGCGCTCCTGACCGCCACTCAGCACCAGTCACTCACGCAGATACCCCAGGCGATGAGAGGTTGGTCATCAGGGGCAGAGGCGGTAAGGGGAGAGGAGCCGGGCAAGGAGCCCAGTGGTGCAGGGGCCAGAGGTGGAGCCCAGAAGGCACCAGGTGCACGCCGGTTTCCCCCAAAGTCATCCTCTGTACTGGGGCGATAGGCGGCTGCTTGACACCGACCAGGCTGGCTCTCCTGAGTCAGCCTCCTGCGGACCCTGCAACTGAAGGTGACAAGTTCATGTTTTGACTGTGGTGGTGACAGGCTAATGGCCTCCCTGCCACCCCTCAGGCAGTCCAGGGCCCAGCCTCTGACTGCCTTCGGCTCAGGTCATGATCCTGGAGTCCTGGGATCGAGTCCCGCATCGGGCTCCCTGCTCGGCAGGGAGTCTGCTTCTCCCTCTGACCCTCCTCCCTCTCATGCTCTCTGTCTCTCATTCTCTCTGTCTCAAATAAAAAAATAAAATCTTTAAAAAAAAAAAAAAAGATAAGTAGGTCCGTGGAAGGAAAAAGATGTCCTCAGGTCAACAATGAACCGGGAGAAAAAAAAAAATCGTGTAATTTACCCAAAGTTCCTGGGTACTCTTCAGCCCCCATAGGGACTCACAGACACCTTCTTGGGCTGGTCCTTCACCTGCGTGCTGAGCTCTGCCAGCCCCAATCCTGATCCGTTGGGCTGACCCTCTGGCTTTGGCCCCAGACACCCTGGTGGTGACAGTAATGAGAAGGCAGGCCCAGGCCCCCAGCTACCCTGCCCTGGGTGCTGGGGATACTTGGTAGGTTTACCTGAATTAACCATGATTAGTCTTAGTTTCCTCGTTTATAAAATGGGATTAATAATATCTATCGCTTTGGGGCACCTGGGTGGCTCAGTCGTTAAAAGCGTCTGCCTTCGGCTCAGGTCATGATCCCGGGGTCCTGGGATCGAGCCCCGCATCGGGCTCCCTGCTCGGCGGGAAGCCTGGCTCTCCCTCTCCCGCTCCCCCTGCTTGTGTTCCCTCTCTCGCTGTGTCTCTGTCAAATAAATAAATAAAACCTTAAAAAAAAAAGAGTATCTATCGCTTCATAGAATTGAACAAAATAACGTGAAGTGCCTAGCATAGTGCCAATATACATATTTGCTGTTGTTACCCAAACCCCACCTTTGGGGTGCATAAGGGCCTAAGAGGGGTCCTGACAATCCACCGTGATCTAGGGACAACCTGCTTTGCCCTTGTGATTCTGAAAATTTAGGTCACTACATATTTACTACTTCCTTGCAATCTTCCACCAGGAGTGGAGGGTACTGGCCCCTTAAACTGGAGACCACCTGTACACAGAATTATGGAGCCTTAGCTATGGCCCACTTTGGGCCCTGCTTAAAGTCTAGGCTTTGGATTTGGTCTCCTGAGCTGGCTGTCCTGGACTCCAGCTGCCTGACCAGTGGCTTTCTTGGACTGGCTCTCTGGCACACCCTGCTTACAAGATTAAAGGCACTTGGACCAACTCTATTGCTTGCCCAGGGCCTGGTGGTGGGGGTGGTAGCCTCGGGCCTGCTACTGTGATGATTAACAGGACACTCTGATGTGGGAACATGAAACTGGTGGCATGATCACCTGATCCAGGGAAGGGTGGGGGGGTGGAACCTGGGACCCAGAATGTCAGGAGAGAGTAAGGTAATATCTGTTGGCCTTTTTACCCTGGAAAGAAATGTCTCACATGAGTGGACCCCACCCACGTTCTCCAAAATGAGGGAGGGAGGAGGAGAAGCTAGGGGAGGCATTTGCTCAGAGTTGAAGAGGCTGGAAGTCGGGAAGGACCCTTTCACTGTGATGGAGAAAGAACAAGCATCCCTCTTCCCCAAATCTACAAGCCTTTAAGAGACCAGTGACTTATTATGTCCAGTGCTTTATTAAACATAAATAGTCTCATAAGAGGAGACATAAACATGTCCCCAGGCCAATAGAGAGTACGTGTGTGTGTATTTATGAGGAAGAGATATGTGAGGTCCCTGATCGGTTCTCTGAGGGGCTGGTCAGTCAGGCAGGGCCTGGGCCAACCAGTAAGGCAGATGAGGTCCCCGTCCTGGGGTCCTCACTGCTCCTGGGCGCCCCAGGAGATGTAGTCTGGCCGCGTGGCTGCGTGGTACTCATCAATGAGCTGCTGCACAACCTCCCTGGACGTGTCCAGCTCGTCGAAGTTCTCCTTGAAGATGTCCTCCTTGCGGAACTGCTCCAGGAAGGCCTCCCGCTTCCGCAGCTTGTCATACTGGCGACAGGTCCGCTCAAAGAGCTTGGTATGTGCAGAAAGCAGGGGTCACAAAGAACTTAGAGTAGCAGTATGGCCCAGAGGGCTGGGGAACCAGTGCGGGGCAATCCCCACATTAAGAGAGCCAGAAGCAGGGGCAGCAGGGATGTGGAGAGGTGAGCCCCAACCAGGGAAGCGAGTATGGGAAGACAGGTGCAAACAGTGAGCCTCACCGAGGAGATGCTGGTGTGGTTGGCCATCATGAGCCCACTGACCCGGTGGGCCGAAGGCAGGTAGGGAGACTTCCTCGACAGGGCCACCTGGATGCTGGCAGGGCCCCAGGGGATGAAGTTGGCCAGCTTCCGTTCCCGGATCCTCTGCAGACTCTTGTGGACCTGGGGGGAGGGGGTGCACACAACGCACAACA
>NC_138383.1:17835998-17910213 GCF_054177405.1 Leptonychotes weddellii
CCACCCAGGCGCCCCTTTATTTATTTATTTTTTAAAAGATTTTATTTATACATTTGAGAGAGACAGAGACAGAGCACAAGCAGGGGGAGAGGCAGAGGGAGAGGGAGAAGCAGGCTCCCTGCTGAGCTGGGAGCCCGATGTGGGGCTCGATCCCAGGACCTGGAGATCATGACCTGAGCTGAAGGCAGACGCTTAACCATCTGAACCACCCAGGCGCCCTTTTAATTTTTAAATTTTTTTTAAATTATTTTTTTAAGATTACTTATTTGAGAGAGAGCAGGGGGAGGGGCAGAGGGAGAGAAGAGAGAGAATCTCAAGCCGACTCCATGCTGAATGTGGAGCCCAACGCGGGGCTTGATCACACCACCCTGAGATCATGACCTGAGCCAAAACCAAGAGTTGGACGCTCAACCATTGAGCCACCCCACCGCCCCAAAGGGCCATTTTAAAATTTTTTAAAAAATGTTTTCTTATGGAAAGTTTAAAACATATACATAAGTAGACAGAATAATAATATGTAATTCTTTAATTACAGCTTTAAAATTCTTCAATTCATGGCCAATATTGTGTCTTCTGTACCTCAGTTCTTTTTTTTACCTCTTTATTGTTTTGAGGCAAATCCCAGGGGTCTTATAATGTAATCTGTAAGTATTTTAGAATGTGAATCTCTGAAAAATAAAGACTTCAAAAAAATACCAGTGCCATTATCACATGCAAAAAATTAATGATTCCAGTCAATGTTAAATTTCCAATTTTTTCATAAATATTATTTGTGTTTTGGGGCACTTGGCTGGCTCAGTCGATAGACCATATGACTCTTGATCTCAAGTTGGTGAGTTCAAGCCCCACACTGGGTGTAGAGCTTACTTTTAAAAAAAAGGTTTAAATATTATTTGTTTTTTAAAATTGTTTGGGGGTGCCTGGGTGGCTCAGTCATTAAGCATCTGCCTTCGGCTCAGGTCATGATCCCAGGGTCCTGGGTTCGAGCCCCACATCAGGCTCCTTGCTTGGTGGGGAGTCTGCTTCTCCTTCTGACCCTTCCCCCTCTCATGCTCTCTCTCTCTCAAATAAATAAAATCTTAAAAAAAATAAAAATAAAATTGTTTGTTTGGGGGGCACCTGGGTGGCTCAGTCAGTTAAGCGTCTGACTCTTGATTTCGGCTCAGGTCATGATCTCAGGGTCATGGGATGGAGCCCCTCATTGGGGTCTGTGCTGGGGCCGTGGAGCCTGCTTGGGATTCTCTCTCTTTCTCTGCCCCTCCCCCCTAAAAAAACAAATAAAATAAAAAATAAAATTGTTTGTTTGGGTTAGGATCCAAATGAAGTCCATATACTGTGGTTTGTTTTTTACATATCTTTTACTCTGTTGGTTCTTCAATCTTTTTTCCTCTGTCATTTGTTGGTTGAAGAAACCAGTTTGTCGTATAAAGTGTTCCACAGACTGGATTTTGCTTACTGCATCCCTGTGCACATTTGCCTGTGCTCTGTATTTCCTGTAAATTGGTAGTTGGATCTAGAGGCTTGATCAGATTCAGGTTCAAGAAAAAAAAAAATTTTTTTTTTTTTTTTGGTAAGACTGTTTCATAGATGATGTACTAATTTCATTTTTAATTTCATCTGTAATTATCACTTAAAATTTCTAAACTTTCTCCAATAAACATGGTTGCCTTTACCAATAAGAAAAAAATACATCATTAAGAAAGAATAGATTGTGAGCCCCCAGTGGGTAAAAGGAGTAATGGGCTATGGGCAATCCCCAAATTGAACAATTCACATGTGAATATTCAGAATTGACAGCATTTGCAGTTGTTTTTGTTAAGTTGGGAAATTTTTATGCTGATTTTAGTTGCTGAAAAATGTTTCGCATATTGTCTTACCAAACTCACACATTGCTATATCTGCATGTGAATTTTTTGGCCTGGATGAATAGACATTGCAGGACTAAACCAGTCCAGGAGAGTCCTCCTTATTTTTCATCCATCCTTTACCTGTACCAATCTCAAAAGTACTTTATCTTCAGTTATGTCTTGTCTTTTTTTTTTTTTAAAGATTCTATTTATTTGTTTGCTTATTTTTGAGAGAGAGAGCATGAGCCAGGGGAGAGAGGGAGGGAGAAGCAGACTCCCCGCTGAGCAGGGAGCCCAATGTGGGACTTGGTCCCAGGACCCTGGGATCATGACTAGCCAAAGGCAGGTGCTTAACTGACTGAGCCACCCAGGCGCCCCCAATTATGTCTTGTCTTTGCACATAGTTGCAGAGTTTTCATACGCGTAGGCTTCCAGGTTACATCTGTAAAATGATAAGCATTGATGTGACTTCTTTTCACATGGTCCATGTCTTAATCTTTTCTGAACTTTTTCTCAAAACACACTAATCTGAGATGGATATTCCCTTTTTGTTTAGGGTTTTAGCATTGAGGCCTGGAAGGAAAGAAGCACACGCTTATCCATATTTTATGTTTGACGGTCAGACCTCTAAGAGAACATTGATGCTGATTTTCTGGTTACCTTGCAGGGGTCAACTGCAATGTATTGAGGTGATCTTTCCATTAATTAAGTTTTTACCTATATGGAAAAAACTGTTTTCCCAAGAAATGTTATTTTACACCACACGGAAAAACTTCTTCTGAGGTTCCTACATTGGCTTATTCAAGAAAAAAGATAAATCTGTTCCTAAAATTAATTTATGGACCAGGATTAATCTTGTTCGAGATGTTCACAGTTTTAGCCTTCATGACCCCAAAAATGCAGCCTTTGTAAAACTCTTTACTGTATCACCTTTATCTGCAGAGTAAAATCTAATAAGTTGTCATAAAAGGCCCTTCATGATCTGACTCCTGCCTCTCTCCCCATATCCATCCCCTCCTTGTGTTCTGTGTGTTTTGGTTCTATCAGAACTGCTTGTCATTCTTTAAATATGTCACACCAGCTGGCTGTTCTCCCTGAGTGTCCTCTCCTTCCCCACATCCTTTTGTCCATTTATCTTTTTTTTTTTTTAATTTTATTTTTTCGGTTATCTCTACACCCAGCGTGGGGCTCAAACCCACAACCCGAGATCAAGAGTCACACACTCCACTGACTGAGCCAGCCAGGCGCCCCATTCTTACCATTTATCTTTTAAATTCCAGCTTAGATGTCCTCTTCTTTGTTATTGTTACCTTGTCACGTTATATTGCAAACACAGATAGACACATAAATACACTTGAGAGTAAGGTCCATGTCTTACTCTTTTCTGTAACTGGGCTGCTTACCTTAGGCCTTCACATAAAATGGGCACTCAATAAGTATTTGTTGGATTGAGTTGAAGCATAGGTGGGAATTATAACAGGCTACTAAAATATAAAATAGTTCAGATCTTGGAGAAACAGTATTTTTACTGCCATCGTTTTTGGAAAATCAGCCTTTCTTAGGAGAGCTTAATATCCTTTCCCTACCCCAGTTTATATTTGTGTTAGTAATTATGATCTGGGAAGTGGAGATTGCAGACAGTCTGGATTGCCTCCCCAGGGAGCCCTTTCCAGAACTCTGGAGAAAACAGTGGCCGTGCCTCATCCTCCTGCTGCTGGGACAGAGAAGCAGCCGTGCTAGGGAGCAAGAAGCTCTAGAGCCCTTATTCTTGGCTTGTTAAATTGGCTTGTTTGTTGGGATGATGAACTGGCCTTGGAGAAAAGATTAATGACCCGGGGCAGCTCTAGAGGCTTATTTTTGTAAAGCTACTTTCATTCTTTAATCTCAACTATAATTACAGTGTCCTTTAAGTGGTGGGGTGGAAAAATTGGAATAGGGTTATCATTTTTAAGTTTTTTTTTAAGATTTTTAAGTTCTTGTTTCCTTCCATCCTTCATTCTTTGTGTAGTTTTAAAAATAACATGGATTCATGTTTATTGAAAACAAAGTACAAAAATGTCTAGAAACAAAAATTACAGTTCCTCTGCCAATTCCCGCATATGTAGATGTATTCATATATACACACAGATAAAGCTTTTTTTTTTTCTTTATAAGGATCATACTCTAGTATTGTTCTGTATGTCAAGCCATTAGGTCGTGTGTTGAGTTGAAAAGAGAAGAGGTCATTTGTAACCAAACCTTGTCATTCTTACCCTTGTTTGATAAGTTGCTGTGATAATAGCTAATAACACTTAAAATTGAATAGAACTGTGTGTTAGGCTTGTATTTTTTTCTTGTCTTTTTAGCAAGATGAAGTATGATATTTTTATAGGCAATTAAGTATGTTATGTCTAATACCTACAAAAATCCTGCAGGTTTTGTTATTGTTACCACTACATATAGATGAAGAAACTGAGGTTTTAAAGAGGCTAAGCTAATTTATTCAAGGTCACATGACTAAGAGTGGGTGTTAAGAGAATCAGACTCAAGCCAATCTGACTTTAAAAGCCATGCCTTATTGCCCTGCTGAACCACCTGTGGTGAGGGCTAGTGGTGGTGTTTTCCCTGATCTGTTGCAAATTAGCACTTTTGTAAAATACAGTATAAATGAGTTACTAGAAAAATTAAGTTTAAAAAGGAACAGAAAATACAAACCCAAATGTGTTCTTAGATTCAAAATTACTTGGTCAAATTGCTATAAAAATTTCTAAGTGTTGGGGCACCTGGGTGGCTCAGCCGTTAAGCATCTGCCTTCAGCTCAGGTCATGATCCCAGGGTCCTGGGATCGAGCCCCGCATCGGGCTCCCTGCTAGGTGGGAAGCCTGCTTCTCCCTCTCCCGCTCCCCCTGCTTGTGTTCCCTCTCTCACTGTGTCCCTCTCTGTCAAATAAATATTTAAAAAAAATTTTTTCTAAATGTTTACTCTAAATTTTATACTGACTTCCTCACAGACTGGCAAAGTCAGCTAATTTGAGAGCATTTTACAGGATCCCATGGAAGGAGAAAAAAGGGAAGGAGGGAGACCTGATAGGAAACAGACTGGCAGACTGGAAGAGTCAGCGGGCCCACACTGGACTACAGATACTGAGAGGCACTGCTTTAGAGGCCGTAGGTTGGTGTAGTAGAAGGTCTCATAGAACTAGTTCTTTTAGGGACGCCTGGGTGACTCAGTTGGTTAAGCGTCTGCCTTCGGCTCAGATCATGATTCCGGGGTCCTGGGGTCAAGTCCCACTGGGCAAGGAGCCTGCTTCTCCCTCTGCCTGCCGCTCCCCCTGCTTGTGAGCTCTCTCTCTCTCTCTCTCTCTCTGACAAGTAAATAAATAAAATCTTAAAAAAAAAAAAAAAAAGAGGGGCGCCTGGGTGGCTCAGTGGTTAAGCGTCTGCCTTCAGCTCAGGTCATGATCCCAGGGTCCTGGGATCGAGCCCCGCATCGGGCTCCCTGCTCCATGGGAAGCCTGCTTCTCCCTCTCCCTCTCCCACTCCCCCTGCTTGTGTTCCCTCTCTCGCTGTGTCTCTCTCTGTCAAATAAATAAATAAAATCTTAAAAAAAAAAAACTAGTTTTTTTAACGTGGTTTTTTTTTTCCACTTTTTGTGAGAGATTTTAAATATTAGAATTTATCATGGTCATTCTTGTTTTTTCTTTTTCTTTTTAAGATTTTATTGATTTATTTGACAGTGAGAGAGAGAGAGAGAGCAGGAGCAGGAGGCGTGGCAGAGGGAGAGGGAGAAGCAGGCTTCCTGCCGAGCAGGGAGCCTGATGTGGGGCTCGATCCCAGGACCCTGGGATCATGACCCGAGCCGAAGGCAGATGCTTAATGACTGAGCCACCCAGACGCCCCTTGTTTCATCTTTTTTCATACCCTTTCCCTTGCCAAACTATATTATTTTGACATAAATCCCAGATATCTCATCATTTTGTTCATAAATATTTTAGTATCTTTTAAAAAATAAGGACTCTTTACCAACATATTTTCCATAACATTATCACACCTAAAAAATAATTCCCTAATATCTTCTTTATGTATTCAGATTTCCCAGATTTTTTATAAATATTTGTGGTTGATTCCTTCAAATAAGAACTAACTTTTCCTAATATAACATAATAAAATAAAAAATGAAAAAATTAACTTTTCCTTCATTCTATTATTGTGACATATTACATTTATTGGTTTTTATATGTTGAACTACCCTTGTATTCCTGAAATTAATCCTTTGGCTATGTTGCTGAATTCAGTTTGCTAGTGTTTTATTGAGGATTTTTGCATCTATGTTCATAAGGGATGTAGGGCTATAGTTTTCTTGTAGTGTCTTTGTCTGGCTTTGGTATCAGAGTAATGCTGGCCTCATAAAATCAATCAAGAAACGTTGCCTCTTCAATTTTTTGGAAATGGTTAAGAAATATTGGTGTTGATTCTGAAGAACTGGCTTTTAAGATGTAGCTTCAGGGCTGACTTTCTGTTGACCTTCACCAAATCATTTTACTATTTTGGACCTGAGTTCCTCCATCTGTAAAAGGATATCTAATTAAATTATATGCTTTTTAACACATCTCTGTTAGTTTGTTGCCCTACACAAGGGTCTAAGTTGGTAGAAAGGTGTTTGCTTTCATCATAATAAGTTGTTATCAGGAATGAATTTCTCCCTGAAATTAATAGAATTGCAGACTTGAAAGTTGAGAGGGGCTTTAAGAGGTTATTTGATTTAGTCCTCTGCCTTTACAGAAGCAAATTATTATCTCTGCCCCATAGGTAAAATAGCTGATATTCAGAAAGTTTAAGTGACTTTCCTAAGGTATATAACTAGGACTTAAGTCTGTTTACCAGAGCCTGAATTATGCAGATGGTCCTTTCTGAAATTAGCTTAATTGGATAATAATCTTTTGTTTTTCCTACTCTGTAGGTTCTTTGCGCTGACATCCCTTCGTCTTGTGTTTCTACTTGCATTCAGCTCAATGATCATTGTGTGTATAGATCAGTGGAAGAACAAAATCTGGCCTGAAATAAAAGGTGAGTTTGATAGCATTTAGAAGAATCTGAACTGGAAATGGTCTTTCCTTTAATTTTTACCTTTAGTTTTGGGGTTTTATGAGGGAGTATATAGAACTGGGAATATCTTTTGATGTCTGAATTGTTGCTTTAGGAGACACTTGAAGGGCTGGGGCTCCATCTGTAGTTCCTTAGAGCTTCGTTCCACCCTTCCCATTGTTATTAAGCTCAGGAAATCTGTATCCACCACCTGAGATATTCTTGCCCTCATAATTGGCCGGAGGAATAAGTAGTCCTCAAGTTAAAAAAAAAATTATCATTGGATACTGCATCTTTACTGAGACAGTATCAATTTGCCTCTCAGGGATTTCTTTTAAATTGTTTATTTACAAAGCACTAAGCTAAGCATTGTGACTTATATAAAGTACTCTAAGATATGGTTCCTTTTCTCAAAGATTATACATACGTAAACAAAAGACAGGTAACGGTTACAGAACAGTACCAGAGATGTCACTGTGCAGTATGTGACCGGTATGTCTGTCATGTATTTTGGCCCTGGCTCAGGCCTTGAATGAAGCAAGAGATTTGAACAGGTGAAGAGAAAAGTGTGTTTCTAGAGAGGGGCTAGTAGTTTGATGAGTCTGAGAAACCAGAAGCTGCAAAGCATCTCCCGAGAGCAAGGAATTAGTCACTTTCACCAGAATGAAGAGGTCATTATAAAAGGAGTGCTAGGAGATAAAACTGAAAATATGTTGGGATTAGATTTTACAAGGCTTTCAAGTTAGGCCTAGAAGTTTATACTTTATCCTATAGGTAGTGGGTGGTCATTGAACATTTTTTTTTTATTAGAGCTATATGCTGAGGTGATATTAAAGATTAATTTGATAGCATTTTACAGGATCCCATGGAAGGAGAAAAAGGGGAAGGAGGGAGACCTGATAGGAAACTATGGCTGTATCTGTGTGAGAAGTAGTCAGAGAGGTATCCCTAGAAACAAACCATGGGTGCCTGGGAAGAAGGAAGACACATGAAGACTGGTAAATAGGGGGTTAGAAGAGTAAGGGATAAAAGCCAACTGTGGGAGTTCAAAGCTAGGAGAGTAGGAGAATGGCATTCCAGGTAGCAGATACAGCAGCGTCAGGCTGGGGAGGCAGTTTGGGTGGGGTTGAGAGCGAGGAAAATTGGTGTATGTTTTTGACATGTTAATTGTGAAGTGTTGGCAGGATATTTACACCAGGGTATACAGCTTTTAAATACATTCCCATCCTGTTTTGCAGAGACTTTAAGGAATCATGTAGTTCATTCACTGGTCTTATGGCTGGTGAATGTCAAAAGACTTGACATCATTCATTGTAGTTAATGGGTCTCTTTTCAAAGAGAAAAGGCAGATTTCTGGGGTTGGAGTGGTTATAACATGCCTCAGTAACCTGGTGCACATTGATGTGTGTGAACAACCAAGACACACTTGAGGGGTGGGATGGATCATTTTTCATGTGCACCTTGGCTCTTGGTTGTAGTAAGTAGAAGGGGCCCTGATGCTCCATTTGGATCCCCTCAGCCGCCCCCCGGAGAAATGAGCAGGCATCAGCCATCCCCCCTGTGTCTGCAGTTCCCTAACTCTGTCAGTATAACATGGTGTCTCCTTTTTATTGGCTATTACTATTTTCTTTTCCCCAAACCTATTAAAACTCAAGCTGTCAGACCAACAGCCTAACATTTTTATGTTTAGTTTTCCCTACCAACTAATGCTGGTGTTTGTTTTAATATTGTAGTGCCAAGACCCGACGCATTAGACAATGAGAGGTATGGAACACTAATTAAATCCCTTTTTGTTGCTCTGATTGATTCTCTTGTTGTAATATTCCGGTTACATGTTGTTAACCCCATGTTATGGATACAGAGTATGAGCTGAGAACCTAGTCTTTTCCAAATAATCATCTTAACAAACCCTAAAGTTCAGGCAGCAGTTTGTTGAGATCGCTAGTGTCCTCTTCCTACATAACAAGAAAAGTTTCTGAAAAAGAAGCATTATAGTGCCCCATAACCTGATATGCCAGGGATTTAGCTGCATTTTTTAGCCCCACTGTCAAAACTTAGAGGCAGCTTATTTCATTTGTCTCCTGGCTTTTATACCAGGTCATTTAGTGTTTTCTGCGACCTCTGGCTTTTTAAAAAGTTCCTGGTCAGAAAACACATTGGTTCCTGGCATCAGCAAGCCAAAGATTCCTCTTGTGTCTTACAATTCCTGCTTCATTTCTCAGTTCATTCATCCCATATGTTTGATCCAAGGAATTTCCTCTGCTATGGTTTATTTTGCTTTTGCTGTATTTATTTTCTCTCTAAGGGACACATCTACCATTGCCTCCCCTTCAGCAGCAGCAGTGTCAGACTGTGCTTTACTTTTATCCCTGAATTGCAATCACAGTGCATTGCAAAGGTCCGAGTGCAGGGAAGATGTTTCTAAGCACAAAGTGCCTTGGAGCTGGTGACAGGTTTATACACGTGGATTGGGCAGCCTCCTCAGAGGGTGGAGTTGTCAGAACACATGTGCCCTCCTAGTCCCTAAATTCAAGTTTCAACCTGATGAGACAAGAAAAACATCCCGCTTCACCTCCAAAGCACCTCGGACTAGCCACTCCCCAGCTCCAATTGAAACTTAGAAGTGGGGCGCCTGGGTGGCTCAGTCGTTAAGTGTCTGCCTTCGGCTCAGGTCATGATCCCAGGGTTCTGGGATCGAGCCCCACATCGGGCTCTCTGCTCAGCGGGAAGCCTGCTTCTCCCTCTCCCACTCCCTCTGCTTGTGTTCCCTCTCGCTGTCTCTCTCTCTGTCAAATAAATAAATAAAATATTTAAAAAAAAAAAAGAAAAAAGAAACTTAGAAGCATTGGCTGCCTACACAGCAAGATGGGGGGATCCCTCAACACCCTCCTTTCACAGCTCCCCCTTCTCTCTCCTATAGCTGGGGCTTTGTGCACCCTCGGCTGCTCAGCGTGCCCGAGCTCTGCCACCACGTGGCTGAAGTCTGGGTTAGTGGGACCATTTTCATAAGGAATCTTGTGCTTTTCAAAAAGCAAAACCCAGGCAAGGTAAGACTCTTCCCTTTTCACTTTCATTTCTGGCTTTTCAGTTCAGTTCCTGCTCAACTGAAACAGTCCTTTGACTACAGAGCCTCATTCAAGAAAGGAAAGACCGTGCTGATTGGGGAGACAAAGGGAAGTTAGAGGAAGGGGCTTCTGACCAGCCACTAGGACTAAGGGAAAAGCTTGGTGACTCCTTCTTTGGGTGCTCGCCTCTTAGATTGAGCCATCTTCCTGCCCCAAGATGGGAAAGAGCTTGCTTGTGTACATTCTGTGTCATATTAAACATGTGGTAGGTTGTTGGGGTTTTTAATTTTTTTCTTTTTTTACTTAAAAAACCCACCACCAACACTTGTGTTCAGAGAGAATTTTTGGCTAAGCCTATGCAAACCAATTTCCCAGTGGGAAAGGTGCAGCCCTGTTGGGTTAGCAAGAGAAAAGGAGTGTGAGTAGAATGGACATCCTCCTTTCCATCCCAGACAGAGTCACCACAGGATGCAAGAGGCTAGACACAGCTCTCATTCTGACCTGCCCACTCAGAGGTCATAGAGTCATTTCAGTCACGTCTCCACCTTATCCCTTGTCCGCACCCCAGTCTCCTGCCATGTAACAGAAACTTAATACTGTTTCTTGACTCCTCTAGTTCTGCTTGCTGAGCTGTGGGATACTGACTTTTTTTGCCGTCTTGGGCCGCTACATCCCTGGGCTCCTGCTATCCTACTTGATACGTAAGTATGGCACGTACCTCCCCCTGAGCTTCCCCACTCCTACCTTTCCTAGCCACAGCTAACTCTGGGTCTAGGAAGAGGACTTTTATATTTTGGTTTGCCAGGAAATAACCTTTTTATATTTTCATACCTGTTTGGTGTCATGAAAATATCTTTCTTCTTGCCTATAACAGGCTCCCCACACATCAAGTCCTTTTCTTACCAAGTCAGCTTTAGAAATTGATGACGGTCCACTAACATATATTGCATTGCCAACTATAAAGGACTGTCCCTATTTGGGAGGAAATTTTTAGAGTCAGTATATTGTGTAACAGCAGAACATAACTTTTAGGGGTTTCTCTACTAGATTCTGCTTATCCTGGGGCACTTCTTTTTCTCCTGGAGCACAATGTTTTAAATTTAGTTACTTCCTATTGGCATGAACTTCTCGTGGGGCAGGAAAAATGAGGAATTATGGCTGTGGCCAGCAGCTCACATGATTTGTGGTGTCATTTCTGAGGCATCGTTACCATCTAGCCTTATTTATGCTCAGTGACACCCAGATGGAAGTGACCACACCTGGTTCTGTCCTCAGTATATCAGCAGCACCCTCTCCTGTGCACAGCCACGTAGGTGGCCACAGAAGTGTCTGCCCTCCAAAACCCCCTCATGTGGTACAGGAGACTAGTAAAGACTACCAGCAGAATCAAGCAGAACTGTTCCCCACCGAGTGTCCTGTCAGAGGACACATAGCAGAGGGACAGTCAGGACTGTTTCGTCCAGCCCCTTCTCCACTTTGTGACTATGTCCCACTCCTCTCAGTTGTCACTGTCATGATGTGGCCCCTTGCTGTGTACCACCGACTGTGGGATCGAGCCTATGTGCGGTTGAAGCCCGCTCTGCAGCGGCTGGACTTCAGTGTCCGCGGCTACATGATGTCCAAGCAGAGAGAGAGACAACGTAAGTGTCAAGGGGAGGCTTCCTTCCACTTGGGCAATTTGGGGAAGAGAAGGAAAAGCCCGTAGGCTGACATAATGTGTAGGTCCTCGAAAGTGGGAGAGGTGGGATGTGGGGGTGCGTGTAGGAGGGTGGTAGGTAAAAGTGGTATCTTATTCCAGGGAAGTCTGTGCAGGCTTACCAATTTTTGCATTTGCAATTCTGGGCACTCCCAAATTGAATAAAAATCAGACAGTGAAGATATCCCTACTGTTTGCTGCTTTTCATGAAGCACT
This sequence comes from Leptonychotes weddellii, assembly GCF_054177405.1. Taxonomy (NCBI): domain Eukaryota; kingdom Metazoa; phylum Chordata; class Mammalia; order Carnivora; family Phocidae; genus Leptonychotes; species Leptonychotes weddellii. The sequence continues at coordinate 17,847,886 of NC_138383.1, forward strand.
TTCCGTGTGGCCAAGCACTGTTTGGCAGCTCTGCGTATTTTTGTTTATTTTACTTTTTTTTTTTTTTAAAAGATTTTATTTATTTATCTGACAGAGAGAGACACAGTGAGAGCAGGAACACAAGCAGGGGGAGTAGGAGAGGGAGAAGCAGGCTTCCCAAGGAGCAGGGAGCCCGATGCGGGGCTCGATCCCAGGACCCTGGGATCATGACCTGAGCCGAAGGCAGACGCTTAACGACTGAGCCACCCAGGCGCCCTTTTATTTTATTAATGCGTATCTTACTTAACCTTGACAACCTTGAGAAAAGAAATTGAACTTTACAGTCAGTAAATAGCAACTCCTAAGCCAGGCCTCCTTTCACTACTGAAAGCTGCTTTCCAAAGGTGATACTTCATACTGCCTGAGAAACCAGAAGGGTGCTAGCCCAAGACCATTCAACACACGAATGACAGTTGTGTGAACTTTCTCCTCCCTTCTGTGGGCTGGTCAGATTGGGTGTATCATTAAGCCCTAGCCCTCCAAGAGCCCTGCACGTGGTCATCAAGGCCCAGCTCCCCCTGGCACAGCCGGCTAAATAGTATCAGTCCTCAAAAGCCTGATTTAACCAAGGTGGGGCATCTCCCTTTGCCCTCTCTATGGAGCATCCACTTCCTGCTTGACATCGTGTCTGCCCCTCGCCTATCCTGTGAGTTGTTGACCATCTGACCAGAACAAAAATGTGGAGGGGCTGGTGGAGGAGAGGCATCTGAAGAGAGAGCTTTCTTTCCTGTGTTATCAACTCATCTTGCCACTTAGGCTCAGCAGCCCCACCCTTAGGCTTTGGTGGTGTGTGTTTGTTTGTTTTCAGGCATTGTAATGTAGGCTTCGGGCCATATTCTGAGGGTTCATTCTCTTATATTCTGATTTTATGCCTTTGAAGTCGGAGGCGGGTGGGGTTTTTTGCTCAAGGGAAGGCGTCAAGGCCTTCTGCTCTTCCCACGCAGTGCGCCGCCGAGGTCTACATCCAGAGCATGCCTTGGACAACCACAGTGACAGTGAAGAAGAGCTTGCTGCCTTCTGTCCTCAGGTATCTTGGGTGTGGGAAGTACACCACCAGCTAGTGTTCTTTTAGCAACCTTGAACCATATGGCAGCTCACATTTAGGCGGTAAGTAGGTTTTCAAGCTTATTACGGGCGCTCCAAGGCCCCACCCTCCCCTTGCCCCCAAGAGCAGTGAGGAGAGAAGCTAGTGTTATATTGGGACTGTGTGCGTAGATCTCAGTTTGAGCCTGGTGACCAGCACACCCTCTTCCATGTCTCCTTTTAACCCCTACCGTCATGGCAGAACTTCTGGAACTGGCGTGATCGTCTTTTAAACAGCCCAGCCCACCTTATGTTGGGCAATATGTCTTCCTGGCCACCTGTGAAAAGTAATCTCTGGATCAGTTATTTGCTTAAGAGTAAGTGACTGGTTGACTCCCCAGACCGCTTTCCTTCTACTCAAGATTGATAAGTAAGGGTGTTTTCCTTGGGGGAGCAGCCTAAAAGGGATCAAGATATTGACTAAAGTCCCCAGTCTTGTCTGGTTGCACTGCTGGCCGTAGGCTAGCCTTTAGGGCCAGCTAATTAGTAGAGCTGTAACTGGGGAACTGCACCTGTTCCTAATGGCATCCTCTCTTCAGGCTTGTTGGTCTTTTCTTTCCTAAGCTGGATGATTCTACTGTTGCCAGGGAATTGGCCATCACAGACTCTGAGCACTCAGATGCTGAGGTCTCCTGTACAGACAATGGCACATTCAATCTTTCACGGGGCCAAACACCTCTAACAGAAGGCTCTGAAGGTGAGGGGAACCGTGGACGTGAGTTCGTAATGGCCCTGTTGCTGCTCAGCTTCCCTGGGCAGAGAGGGTACTGCCCCCTCCTCTCCTGTTTTCTGAGGTGTGGGTCAGGTGGTGGAGCAGCTTGGGGCGGGGGGTATGGCTTCAGCCGGGATTGCACTGCTGCTCTCCTTGAAATCCTCCCTTAGGAGCCTCGGGTTCTAGTCTCCTGTGGAGCACAGGGGAGGAACGGAAGGGATTTCTTTGGCCAGTAGAGATCATAGCAGTGAATAAGTGGAGGGGAAAGGCCGACCAGTGCTATAGGTTTTGCTTCACCCTGAGAAATTCAGGGTAGAAAAATCTGGTTACATGGAGCTGACTTTGTGAGGCTAGGGCATAGGAGTGCCAGGCTGTTGCCATGTCTCAGACACCCCTCTATTTTCCCAGACCTAGATGGTCACAGTGATCCAGAAGAATCCTTTGCCAGAGACCTTCCAGACTTCCCTTCCATTAATGTGGATCCTGCTGGCCTAGATGATGAGGACGATACCAGCATTGGGATGCCTAGTTTGATGTACCGTTCCCCACCAGGGGCTGAGGAGCTCCAGAACCCCCCTGCCAGCCAGGAGGAGGCTGTACTGCCGGAGCTCCTGCTCGGTTCCCTGCCTGCAGGGTCCAACCTCACCAGCAACCTCGCCAGCCTGGTCTCCCAGGGCATGATCCACCTGGCCCTGTCAGGGGCCTCCCAGCCAGGCCCTTCTGGCCCGCCTCCCCGGAGAACAAGAGGCTTCCTCCGGGCCCCCAGTTCAGACCTGGACACTGATGCTGAGGGGGATGACTTTGAACTTCTGGACCAGTCGGAGCTGAATCAGCTGGACCCTGCCAGTTCCAGGAGCCACTGAGGCAGAGACTCCTTTTAGGGGTCACTGTGGTTTAGGTTTTTTTTCTCCTTATCCTACTTAAGGTGAAGGGGCAAGGGAAGAACCCAGGTCCCATCCACACTGAATTACATAGGTTTGCTTGGTGGCCTGGCAGAAGCTCAGGCCTGCTGAGAGGATACTCACTCCCCTGCTACCAGCTGGATGCCCATTTCTGAGCTCAATCACTGTAGTGAGAGTGCTCCCCTGAGGGAGGCTTCTCTCCATCAGAATGGTACTTTGGGGAACACAGTAATCAGGGGTATTGGTTCCCCTTTGAGGGGGTGCTGCTGTTTGCTTCTAGGTATGGGTGCTTGGGGGTGATAGAAGCACCCTTCCCTTCCTCCCTCCATCACCTCCTTGGAGCTCCAAGTCAGGCAGCAGCTGGAAGAGTTACATTGCCATCTTCCTCTTTTGCTAAGCCATGATTTGATTTGTCTCTTTCTAAGCACGTGTTTTGGTTCTGCAGAGCAGGCCTGCTCCCTCTGCCCCGGCCCATCCTCATTTCTTGAGGCCTAACCTCCAGTGCTCCAAAATAGTGTTTGTGACATTTAAGAAATGTGAACATGATGTGGGGGTGGGCCTCTTTGACATTACCTTGGGCTGTGGGGTCAGCTGGCTGAGAGGGCGAGTGCCTCTATATCTCCTGGTCTCATGGAATCTTCTGAAGCTGCCTGGTTATTTTTGGTGCTGCTAACCCCTGGCTCCATTTGACCATCAGCCTGAGCAATGAGCAAAGCAATACCATACCATATCCATTTCCGTGTTCCTGTTCCTTCCCCTGCTCCTCCTTTGGAGAAGCAATAATTGCATGGGGGATGTCAAAGTAGCACTTTACAAATGGCTCATTGGCATTCACCCCAGGAGCCACCAGCTCTTCTTGCACCAGCTCTTCTTACTCCCTGTTCAGTTCTTTTAATACTTTTATTTTTAACTGCTTCCCAACTTGGCGGGGCCTCTTTTAAGGATGAGCCTAGTTAGCAAGAGTGTGTCTGTAGTCAGCAGAGACTTCTCTAAGGGGTATCTGTTCTACTGCCCCTAGAAAAATCATGTGAGACAAAAACTAAAAATGGTAATTCTAAACCTATGCCAGCCTACAGCCTCTCTTTGCCTCCCCAATCAGAGCTCAGGCCAAACTCTTCTGTCCTCTTGCCCTCTGCATTAACCCTTTGCTGATCCTCAGGGACCACTCCCCCAACACCCCCATACCTGGGCAAGGGATGTTGGACAGAGCCCATTTTCATGTGCTGCAGGTGGGAGTGTGCTAACATGTTTGCTCTTGGTTGATGGAAAAGGTAGAGGCCAGGAGTGAAAATTAAGAGAACGGAGAAGAGCTAGGTGCCTGTTCATAGTCACTTGTGTGTGTGAAGGTTAGGGGTAAGTGGTATCTCCCCACTTTACAGTTCTCAGACTTTGGACACCTACTGTCTTCTCAGAGCCCAGATGTCTCACAGGTGAGCTCTGATGTGGGAAAAAATGGGAAGTGTGGAAGAGGAGTGGGTTTTGGTGTGTTTGCATGAATGTGTTTAGCTTCAGGCCTTGGAAGTTGGGAAGAGGGAGGGAGGAAGGAGAGCAAAATCTTCAGAAGGTGTTTCTTGTTCCTGGGGGATCCTGCTCTGAATCTCCTTAGTCCTCCACTGTGAACTGGGGTGGGGATGGGCGGTGGGGGGCGGGTGGTGTTGGGGAATAAATCTTGTATGAGAACAATCTTTTAAGAGACTGATGTTGAATGGTGTTTTACCCATGATAGTCTTCTCCTTAATCTGAGATGTGATTAATCTGAGGTGACAGCCTCAGAAGAGGAAGCCTGTGTGAGGGACCCACCTGCCTGTCCCTATTTGTGACCTTTGTGATGGTCAGAACAGTCACCAAATATGAGGCCACTTCCCTCCCCAGGAGAGCCCAGACAGCACAACTGGCACCCTTGGCTGGCATCTAGCCTGCAGTCCCATCATTTTTAATTTTTTATAGTAAGTTTTAAGGTTTTTTATTTATTCATTTGAGACAGATAGAGAGCATGAGCAGGGGGAGGGGCAGAGGGAGTCTCCGCTGAGCAGGAAGCCTAATGTGGGACTTGATCCCAGGACCCTGGGATCATGACCTGAGCCGAAGGCAGAGGCTTAACCATCTGAGCCACCCAGGAGCCCCCCCCCTTTTTAGGATTTTGTTTGTCAGCACAGCAGGGGGAGCAGCAGACAGAGGGCGAAGCAGGCTCCCTGCTGAGCAAGGAGTCCCATGTGGCACTCGATGCCAGGACCCCTGGATCACGACCTGAGCCGAAGGCAGACACCCAACTGAGCCACCCAGGCATCCCCGTTTTTAATTCTTAATACTGTTCCCTGGCTGTGTGAAGACAAGTACCTGCATCAAAGGCTAATGAGACTTTAGGTAACAGGCTTTAAAAAGTAGCACCATGCTCCTCCTCTGGGTTGAGCTGCAGGGACAGCTGCTCTTTGGCCTTCAGCTGACCTCAGAAACTAGAAACACTTATTTCAGGCTTTGTCCCATTGGCCACTGTGGGCAGGAATGGAAAACACCTGCCAGGTGTTGCCATAAGATCGACTCGGCCAACAGGAAACTTTTCTACAAGCTTTGCGGCTTAACAGTAGCCCCCTCCCAACCCTGCCTTTCCTTGGCGTCCAAACCACAGCACGTGTTGAGCGCCCCCTGTGTGCGAGGCTCAGTAACCCGCAAATAAGGGTAGCGCTATGCTTCCAGGGCTCTTAGGCATTTTCGTGTCTTCCCAACCACCCTCCTGCTAGTACCTCTTGTTCCTATTTTACAAATGAGACTTATCGACGAAAAGAACGTTGGGCCGTGGGAGAGGACACGTCCCTGTGGGTAACTGATCCTGTGACCTTGAGCAAGTCGCTAGCCCAGCGGGAGCTGATCCTAAGCTTTCTCCCCCCGGGAACACCGTCCCAGCTCACGGTCACGAGCTCAGCCGCCGCTGGAAGTGGGTTTCGAGACTTCGGCCCACGCCCCGAGCGGCAGGGGGGGCGGGTAGAAGCGTTCTGGAGCTAGCGCCGCGCCCCCGCCGCTGAGACCCCGGAGGCGGGCGCCCGGCTCCGGATTGGACCGAACTACGGCGCCCGGGAAGGGTTGCTTCGTGCCTCGCGAAGACGTCCCCTCCCGCCAATCAACGCTTGCGACCCGCCCTTCTCGTCGCCGGAAGCAGCCGTTGCCCCGAGCAACTGCAACGTCCGGCTTTCCGAGTTAGCGGCGGGAAAGGCCATGAGTAAAGGCCGGGCGGAGGCCGCGGCGGGAGGTAAACGGGGCAGTGGGCGCGGGGGAGACCGGGCGGGGGGCGGGCGAGGCGTCGGTTGAGTGACCCCCCCATCCCTGTCCCGTCTCCTCGTAGCCCCCGGGATCCTCCTGAGGTACCTGCAGGAGCAGAACCGGCCCTACAGCGCCCAGGACATGTTCGGGAACCTGCAGCGGGAACACGGACTGGGCAAGGCGGTGAGGACCCTCTCCTGGGATTCCTCCCCTTGGGTCCCCTCGAATCAGTCTGGGGTGCTGCCCTCTCGAAGCTGCCATTCTAGCCTTGGGCTTCCTAAGGCTTGTCGGGCGCTTCCCGATCTGGGGCTGAAATTCCCGCTGCCTGGGCCCCCGAAATCATTCCTCTGATTGCCCGCCCGTCCCTACACCCTCCCCAGGCGGTGGTGAAGGCACTAGAGCAGCTGGCCCAGCAAGGCAAAATCAAAGAGAAGGTGTACGGCAAGCAGAAGATCTATTTTGCCGACCAGGTGAGGGAAACCTGTGCAGATTATCGCGCGTGTGAGACCCCGACATTAGGTGAACCAGTCTCTAGAATGAACTCTCTTCTGGAGAATTTGAGGCACCCCATGAAACTCAACCTGTCTTACGCCATGAAAAGGGCGCCAGGCACCCTTTAAATCAAGGTGGGTACTCCCCTTGCTGTGACCCAGATTAGTGAGACTTCCAGATTCGGGACATGATCGATGACAGAAGACCCTGAATTGCTGCTGCCAGGATCCATTCCCGCTTGGAAGTTTCTTTTCCCAGGCATCTAGATTAGAGAACCACCATCTGCCAAATGATTCGCCTTCTGTCCCCACCCCTCACTCCCGACATAGATAACACTAATTTTGTATCTCTGGGCCAGCCCACCACCTGGAGCCTTCCAGACCTTTCTGAGTCAATACTAATACCGCTAAAGTAGAATGCCTCATCTCCCTAAATGGGCTCCTCTTACCTGCTTCTACCTCTGTGGAGTCACGCCTCACCCAACCCAGAGACTGGGGAGTGAGTCACTCTTCCCTTTCCCCACTGCCCTGTTGGTTTTCCCCCTTCCTGACTCCGCCCTCTCCTTTCCATCAGGTGTTCCTCATCTCTCCTGATACCCTCCTAACATCTGCTCTGGCCTCCTCAGCCATCGTAAACACTGCAGCCAGAAGGGTCTAATTGGCAATAGTGCCATTGCCCGACTTCAAACTCTAGCGCCCCCTAGAACAGGGAAAAGGTACTTGGAGCCTCGGCCCCAGGCTGCCGCCTGCTTCACTGTACCTTCTGGGTCCATTCACCAGTACTAGACCATTTAGATGAGTTTTACTCCTGTGTCCTTCCTCTGCCTGGAGCTTCAAAGACCCTTCTTCCTCTTCTGCCTCTTTGCTCAGCTAACGCTTACTCATCCTTTAGGATTCGCCTCAGGCATCACCTTCTCCAGAGACCGTCCCCGAATTCTCTAATCGCCTCTTCTTCAGGCGCTCACCTCTCTGAGGGATGCTGTATTGCGTTTATCTTTCTGCACGTCTTCACTGGACTGCAGCTCTCCTAAGGCAGCCCCACTTCTCACTCGTATTCCTTTGCTCAGCACCCCCACCTCAGGAGTTAACATCCAGTAGACACTGAATACTAGTTTAACTGAACCAAACCACTATTAAGGCTAATTTTCCTAAAATAGGTTTCATTATGTGTTTACTCTAATGAAGATTCCCTAAGGGAGAATTTTGCAGATTTTGTTCTGTAAAGGGCCAGACCGGTAATATTTTTGTGCTTTGCAGGCCAGATGGTCTCTTGTCACAGCTACGCAGCTGTCACGACCACTCGTGTCTGCCATGTAGACAGAAGCGGCCCGAGACAGTATGTAAACGGGCAGGCGTGGCTGTGTTTCAATCAGTTTTTGTTTTCAAAACCCTGTATCTGGCAGGACGTGGCGTGCAGGCTGGCCTTCCGCCTCTTCCTAACCTGCTGCCCATCACCACTGACAAGACCCCCGCAGAGCTCCAGCGCTGTCCTTGGCAGCAGCTGGTCTCAGGGGACGGGCTGCTCAGACTTGCCCCGGAGTCCCTTCAGTACTGCCCGCCATGCCTCTGTACCTGTCCTGGTTCTTCCTGTTGTGGGAACGTGCAACTTAGGTAGCCCTACCTTGGGAAGAATGTTCCTTTACTCCTTTAGCCCAGTGAGCGGTATTACCACTAAACTGAGATCTCTGCCCTGTTCGGCATCCTGCCAGCCTTGAAGCCCCTTGAGGACAGGCCTCAGGTTTTAACTTCTTGTTTATACCTTGTTAGTTGGGACCAGTACTAAACTGAGTGGTTTCTCACAGGACCCTCCTGCTGTTCTCCCAGGCCCTCTGGAGGGTTGGGGAGCCCCACGTTCTTGCATGTGTCTGATGCTGCCCTCTGCTCCCAGATGTGGCTTCCCCTCCTGTGCCTCACATCAGCTCCCTTGTTTTTCCTCTCACCTCTGGCAGGACCAGTTTGCCATGGTGAGTGACGCCGACCTCCGAGGCCTGGATGCCAAAATTGTGGCCCTCACGGCTAAGGTGCAGAGCCTACAGCAGGGCTGCCGCCACATGGAGGCTGGTAGGACTGGGCAGCCCCTGAAGGGGCCCCTAGGGTCAGGGTCAGCTAGAGGTCAGGAATTACAGAGTGGATGGTTTTGCGTCAGTGAGTTTCTGCTCGGCTGCCACAGGCATCATGTTAAAAGAGAGAACAGCTCATGGCTTTTTTTTTTTTTAGATTTTATTTATTTATTTGAGAGAATGAGATAGAGAGTACATGAGAGGGGGGAGGGTCAGAGGGAGAAGCAGACACCCCGCTGAGTAGGGAGTCCGATGCGGGACTCGATCCCGGGACTCCAGGATCATGACCTGAGCCGAAGGCAGTCGCTTAACCAACTGAGCCACCCAGGTGCCCCAGCTCATGGCTTTTAAATATAAGTGGGCAAGACATGCATTTGCTTTCCCTAACATTATCAGTGTCCTGGGCCCACGCTCCCTCTGTGCCTGCTTCTTTAACTGGCTACAGGGAAGTGTTCAACCTCACTTTACCACTGCTGGTAGATGAAGGAGGAAAGAAAACTAGAATAAACTGGTAATTCTGTAAGCCTTCATCTCTGCTGAGCATTTCCAGAATATGGAACTCTTTCTGGACCCTGTGTGTAGAACCTAGAGCAAGATGGGGGCCCAGTCTCCTGCCTCAGGCAGCACCCACTGGGAAAGACAAAGCCCCATCTTCAGGGGTAGGAAGGGACCTCAGAGAGCTATGGTTTCAGAGCTGAAGGAGTTAACTAGTGCCCTGACCACACCGGAGATGCAGAAAGAGATCCAGGAGTTGAAGAAGGAATGTGCTGGCTACAGAGAGAGACTGAAGAATATAAAAGCAGCCACCAACCACGTGACTCCGGAAGAGAAAGAGCGGGTGAGCTGGGAGGGAGGGGTGAGCTGGGAGGGCTGTCGGAGCAGGGTGGAGCGAGGAGGCGGCTGGCCCCCACCTGCCGCCGAGCTGAGGGTCTAGAGGCAGCTGTTGTCCGTCCAGGTGTACAGCGAGAGGCAGAAGTACTGCAAGGAGTGGAGGAAGCGGAAGAGGATGGTGAGTGTGCGCGCTCCGGGCAGGCCCCGAGAAATGGCAGGAGAAACCGCTGCCCAGTAGTGTGGCTCTGCCAGGCGGTGCCCACCACCCACCTGAAAGGGGTGGTTTTGTTTCTTGTCAGGCAACAGAGCTGTCAGATGCAATTCTGGAAGGATACCCCAAGAGCAAGAAGCAGTTCTTTGTAAGTGGTTCTCTCTCCCGTCCTCACTCCCCTGGACACTCTGTCCGAGGAGGGCTCATTCACTTGTCTCCCTGCCCCAGGAGGAAGTTGGGATAGAGACAGATGAGGATTACAACGTGAAGCTCCCAGACCCTTGAGTGGTCCTCCCGCAGGACGGGGGATGGAAAGAGAGGTCCTGGGCTGGCTGCCTCCTTCAGGTCGGCTTCTTTTTTTGTTCCTGCTTTCTGCCTTTGGGCAGAGCGGCGGGGAGAGGGGCAGGGGCCAGAGTATGGGGCGCAGGGAGCGAGCGAGCCCACAGCGGATGGTCAGGCTCCTTTCACTGGCTACATTCCAGTTGCTTGAACTGAATGCTCAATCTTGGAACAGCGCTAAAGGAAAGCATTTGGCAATATTTATTGTAATATAATTTGATATATAAATACTTAATTTCCTCTGGATACCCAAATGTCCCAGATGTCAACCCTGAGGAAGGCTACAGGGTAGAGAGAGGCTACTGTACACAGCATTCAAGGAGCCCAAGGCCTTACCCAGGACTTCTCCGGGCTCTGTACCCCAGGAGGCCTTTAAATACCTTCTCTACCCCTTCACCCTGGCCCCAGGTCCTGGGAGAAATGCACATAGCACGGAGATGGCAGAGACCCAGATACACTTGACAGGAAGGCTGGGAGTGGTTTTGAGGCCCAGTTCATTTTCCAAAATTGTAACTTTAGCAAAATTGCACTGTTGGTGTTTAAAAAATTAAAAAAACAAAAACCTTTTAACACATAGTGCTGTGTCACACTCCTCTGTGCTGTGCTCCTGCCTGTGGGGACAGAGAGGGCAGGAGCACGCAGGGAGCAGGAAAGGAGAGGCAGTGGAGTAGGGCAGGGTAGGCGAGGGCAGGATCCTGGCAGCCCGAGCCCAGGTACCAGGCGGCCTGTCACACTTCATGGCTGTGGGAATATCTCCTCGCATTCCTTTCTTCCTGTCCCGCTACTGCCAAAATGGCCAAACTTGGTCCAGATGTTGCCCAAATCTGGCCCAAGAGACCAAACCAAATGCAATAGTAGCTTCCAGGTATGTGTAGATAAGGAGCAAAAATCTGAGGCTTAGAAAGGGAGAGGCCGGGAACTCTTGGGGGTGCCCAGAGCAGACCCCCCGCCCGAGGACTTTTATGGGGAGGGGGAAAGACAGTAGGCTCGAGTTTTGTGGTCAATATAATAAATTAAAGCTTTCACAAAACAAACACCCCAGCCCCACGGAGGATGAGGAGTGCCAGGGAACCAAGCACTGGGAGCCAGCGGCCCCGTGTGCAGCGTCGCAGTCCGACCTCAGAAGCCCAGCGGCTCTGGCCAAGCAGAGTTGGCTCTTCTGCGGGTTCCGGGCGCCAGTCAGTACAGCTGGTTCTTCAGCTGGTGCAGGACGCCAATCACGATCTCCCGGAGGGTCTGGCGGGGGCAGCAGAGGGAGACACAGCTGACGCGGACGCAAGGACAGAGGCGAGGACGGAGCCGGCTCAGGGACGCGCCTAGGCCAGGCGTGCTCTCTAGAGCGCAACGGGAAAAGCCCGTGGGCCACACTGCCGGCTGCAGTTTACTCTGAAATGTCCGCGCAACAGGATGGGGAAAGGGGTGGCCCAGCTGGCTACGTGGAAAAGCAAAGGCAAGAAATGGGAATGGTAACATTTAGGAGGTGGGCTCGTGAGTGTCAGGGTTGCAGTATGCTTAAAGTGTTTCCAGAAAATGTCAGGAAACAAAAAAGACTCCAGATGCAAGTCAAGCCTCAGAAAAGGCAACCAGTCCTCAGAAGCAGAAGACTCCCAGCAACAGCATTCACACGCTGCCCCCGTTACAAAGATTGACAAACCCCCGGGGGCAAACTACTTCAACAGGCCTGGGGGTGGCGGCCAGGACTCTTCCCAGACGTGCCACGTGAGTCCGCTGCCGTGATGAGGGTGAGGAGGGCTACGCACTGGGCAGCCACACGGGGGCCGGGGCTGAGAAGGGGCAGAGCAAGGCTTGCGGGACTTTAGTGCCCCATCAGTCTCGCCAAATGAAACCGTAACAGGAAAATCTGGGCTAGGAAGCAAAAAAGGGAGACACCCCCCCAAGAAACCTAAAAGCTGCTGCCCTCGCTCTCTGAACAAATTAGGACTTGGGCCACTTTGCCTGGGGGAGGGGAGGAGACCCGCCCCCACCCCACGGCCACTGCTGCCCCGTACCTGAGGCTTACAGTGCTCCTCAATCCAGCTGAAGACACAGGCTGACAGCTCCTGGAAGCTGGCCACAGAGATGGAGGCATTGAAGGACTGGAACAGGGAGTCCATGATGCCTTGAAACACATTGAACTTGACCTGGTCAGAGACCTGGTCTTCCCCCTCGTGGGGATTGTCCTGGTGGGCCTTCACAATCTGCTCGTAGTTCCTGAAAGCGAGCAGTAATGGCTCAGGCACTGAAGCAGCTCCGGTACCCGAGGTTCTCCCCCAGGAAGGGGCTCCCGGAGAGCTGCTGGGAGGTAGTCAACATCGGCTAGATACTGCTTCTGGGACCGAAGCAGTGACCCCTCTCCACCCTCCCCTTCATGAAGCCCACAGGCACTTTGAGTATCTGCTATGCGTCAGGGACGGCTGGGGGACAGAGTCCGGCCTCTAAGTGGCCACCTAAGGGAGGCAGAGGATTATCTGTCCTGTAGTAGCTGACGTGACCTTTGAACGAGAGGAAGGTATGAACTGAAGTTGGCTCAGAAGCCCTGGCTACCCCAGCTCAGCGCCCCCCTTACACTTTCATGATCTTTAGGGCCATGACGTCCTTGCGTAGCATGGACACCTCCTCCTCCTGCTTTTTCTTCTCCTTGTGCAAAAACTGGATGTAGTCAATGGCTGCGGTGGGGGGCGGGCACAGAGGAAGTTTCAACCAGAAGGACGAGGCTGACTTTGTTTCCCCTTCCCCCCTCCCTCCCCTCCCTGCCCGAGTCCCCAACTCCCATAACCACCCCCCTCCCACCAGGGCCAGGCTGAGAGTGGGTAGAAGGCTCTGGCCTCTTCTACAGCCCCGTTGGCCCCAACCACTCCCAGGGCTCTCGCTGGCCATACTCTTCTGCAGAACGATGGCTTTGCTGAGCTTTTGGGAGCCAATGGAGAAGTCCTGCTGCTGGCAGGTGGGGACGATGGTCTGAAGGTCGTCATAGCCTCTCTGTGGAGACAGCAGGGGAATCCTTAACTCTGACGGATTAAGGCAAACTGGCTCCAAGCTTTCTCTCCGAGAACCGAGTTCCATGCTCAAATCAAAGGGGTGGGGGTGCTGGAAGGAGGGAGGTGTTCATGTCCAGGGCCTAGATGAGCTGCCCGCAAGGATGCCTGGGCTATCTGATGAGGTCGGGGCAGAGTGCATCTGAAACATAAGGCCCTCCTGCGCTGGCTGAGCTGCAGGCCTCCCCAGTCACCTTGATGGCGTCCCTCCTCTTCTGCTCAGCCTGTGTATGTGCTCGCCGCCGCCGGTCCTTGTAGGACTCCTTGTAGGACTCCTGGTGGTAATCGCTGTCCTCGTCATCTACGCTCAAAGTTGGGGGCGGGAAGAGGTCATTTTGAGGCCCAGTGGGCCCCAGCTAACCCACCTTGCCCCAGCGGGGAAGAAAAAACTAGTACCCAGAGACAGCAAATGGCCAGAAGAGCCTAATGTCCTAGATGAGGGGAGAGATGGGGAGAGCCTGTGGCTTACACTAGGCCTCCAGCACCCGCATGTGGATGACTGGAGCTTCCTGTCTAGGAAATATACTAAAACGATGGTATTTCTGAGCCCCCCCCAGGTGAGGGCATGTTGCTGCCTACCTGTATTGGGGACGGAAGAGGCACTGGTGGAACCGATGCTATTAGCTCTGGACACTACACTCCCCTTTCGGGTACTTTCTACAAAAAGCCCTGGAAAAGAGAGGTCCCAATCACTAAGGGGTAGGGCCAGGGAACACTATTAGACCCAGAGGCACCTGTGGGTACAATGGCTTCCTGACCCTTAAATGCTGACCTCTCCCTTTCAACCCAAAAGCCACCCATACTGGGTCATCCGCTTCCTGCTGTGCCATGCTGCAGTGCTCCTGTCCCTGGTGTCCACACTGCTCCGTGGGCCTGGATTGGCACCACTGGTTCACAAGACGGGCACAGTGACGGGGAGGGAGTGGCTAGCTCACTACTGTCATCGCCTCCCTGCTTTATGCTGCCTGCCCCCGTCCTGCAGCTCCTCCCTCTGTCCCGGGACAGTGGGCTGTGCTCAGGTGTGGCTGGCGAGACCACAGGAATCTACAGGGCTGCAGCGGGAGTGTCACCAGGGAGCCGGAGACGGTGGGGGAGGCACTCACCGGGGTCCAGGCTGTTGTCGCTGTAGGCATATTCCACCTGCAAAAGAGCAAAGGAGAAGCTCATTAGACCTCCGCCCGGGGACCGCACCTCCTTTCACGCGCGTCGCGCGCGCGCACACACCCCCCCCCCACCCACACCCTCCCCCCAGGGTGCGCAGGCAATTGCGGGATGCACGCGCGCGAGCGTACACACGTGTACACACACACAGAGCGCACACATCCCCCTGGGGTGCGCAGGCGACTGCAGGGCTGCCCCGGGAGCCAAGAGCGAAGAGGCCATGGGAGCGCCGCCCCTCCGCAGCACCCCGTCTGCCCCCACCCCCGCTCCAGCGCCTCCCAGCCCCCAAACCCTGCCCCCTCACACTCGTGCACACACGCGTCACTTGTCTCCCCACCTTGGCACGCGCGGGGGGAGAGCTGTCTTCTCTGCAGCCCTGGGGCCCGGAGGGCGGGGGGACCTTTGGGGACTTCAAGGAGTCCCCTCGTCTTCCGGCCCCCCCACGTGCACGAGCCCGACCCGCCCTCCCCTCGCCGGCGTGCGCGCCCGCGGGGCTTGCCTTGACCCAGGGGTCGTCCGGAGAGGCGCCCGGCTCCGTCATCTCCGACCCACCGAACCGGAAACCAGCCCGCGGGCGGGCCCCCTGCCGCGAGGAAGAGGCGAGGCGCATCCACGTGACCCAAACCCACCAACCCACGCGCCGGAGGCGGAGGGCGGGGCGAGGGGCGCGCATGCGCAGCCCGGAAACACCGAGCCCGTGGGCGGGGGACACTGGCGTCGGAGCGGACGCGGTTGTCTTCTCTGCCTTCCCTTGGGGTGGGCGTCCCTGCTGCCGCGACGTGAAGTACATTCTGTAAAATGGGGTCCCCTCAAAGGGCTCGTCCGAACGGTTTGCCGATAGTTGTGTGCACGCGCTGTGCGGGCCCAGACGGCTCCCGGGGACGCGTGTCCCACCCCCACCCTTGCAGGCAGCCCGCCCCGTGGCTGCGCAGGCCTGGCCACCTGGGCCGACCCCGCCGGCCTGCCCGCTCCGTGAGGGCAGAGGCCCCGCCTGGCTTCTGGAAGGCCGGTCCTCCAACACGCAGCCAGGCGTCTGGCAGGAGACCAGTGGAAGAAACGCTTTCAGAGAGCCTGCTGGCTAACTTACGCTACTTTACAGATAAGGAAACTGAGGAACCTAGAAAGTCTGTAGCTTCTCGCAAAGCAGACAGCTACCAGTGACAGGACCAAGGCTGACCTCAGTCTGGCTGGCTTCAAAAGCCAAGCTGTTAACCACTGCACTCCTGGCTTCCAGCTCAAGGCTTCCAAAGATAGCCAGAGGCATCCGGGTAGGAAGCAGACACCGTACAGGCAGCACCCGGCAACATTCATCTTTAATTCTGTTACAAGTTGCAGTGTCTGCCCTGGCCACAGTCGGCCGTCGGCACCAGGCACTGTGGGCAGGAGTAGGCACGGAATGCCACAGAGGCCTGCTCCCCCACGAGCCACATCCTCGGTGATGGCCAAACACCAGCAAGCTGGGTAGGCTTCATGTGTCCGCCAGGCCCAGCCCTGCGCTCCCCAGTTTGGCTCAGAGCCCTCTAGGCCCAACCACGATGAGCCCTGAGGCCCCCCTTCCTCCTCACCGCTGAATCTCTTGGCAGCTCCAGGGGCCACTTGGGCCCCACAGAGAACTCAACGTCAGCCACGGGCCTTACGGCGTCTGGGGGATGCGCTTCTGCAGGAGGGCCCAGGCCTTCTCCACCTTTGAGCGGGCCAGAATGTTTGCAGGAAGAGAGGACAGGGTCAGGCAGGCACCCACCGGAGACTCCTTCCCCACAACCCAGCCCTTCCCTCAGCACCAACCTGGCGTTGGGTGACATGCGGTTCCCACAAGGTGCTCAGCACCACGTGGCTCTGGTCCACAAGCTGCTGCCCACTCATCTGGCTCTGCAACCGGCTCTGAGCCGCAGCCTCACTCAGGCCGTCCCTTTCCACGATGCGTCGTATAGCCTCGACACAGACAAAGCACAGGTCAGCGCACTAGCTCAGAGCGGGCTGCGGTGTGCAGCGGGGCTGGGGTGGGAGATGGGGTCCAGATACCTCAGTCTCGGGAATGACAACGGTCCACACCTCATGCACCATGTTCTGCCAGCCAGCTTCAAGCAGCATAGCAGCGTCAATCACGCACACGTGCTTTCCTGTGGGCAGACCCCAGTCACTGCCAGCAGCACACTGCCACTCGCTATCAGAGAGCCAAGGAGGCGTAGTCCCAAGGAAAGCAGAGGGTCTGGCTTGGGGTGGGGAAGCTCCCAGGAGGAGAATCTGCTTAATGTCCCTCTGGGCTGCTCCCATCCTCCCTCCCACTCACCCTCAGCCACAGCCTGATCCATCTCCTCTCGAGCCAGCTTTGCGATAACTGGCCACATAATATCCGTGAGTATCTTCAGCTGCTTCTGAGGAGGGGAACAGAGGACGCGGACAGTTTACCTTCCCTCGGAGATGGAGCCAGCCCCAGGGAGGAGGTGGTTGGGAACAGATGAGTGGAAAGTGGCACACTGGACCAGACCAGAAAGGTCCACTGGGTCCCAACCTCTGCATCTAGTAGCAGCTGAGAAACTCTTGGACAGGAGTGTGTTTACCTTGTTCCCAAACACCCGGCTGCCTAGGACCTTCCTGTTGATAATGCCATCTTTATGCAGAATATCTGGACGACAGAGACACGGGACTGGGCAAGGAGGCCAGGCCATCTCCTCACTTCAGGCCACTTCCAGCCCTCCCCCCCTCCCCCCCCCCCACGTATTACCTGTTCCAAAGGCCTCCACAACAGGCTGGTAGGCAGGACCACCTGGGGCGTAGGCCCGATGGCCCAGCTGGTCACTGTCAATGACATACGCCCCCAGGCCCTTAAGCCGCTGAGCTACTGAGCTCTTCCCGGAGCCACTGATGCCCGTCAGCCCAATCACGTACAGGTGTGTGGGTAGCTCTGGCCTCTTCTGAAGGTGGAGGACAGGGAACCCCAGTTACTAGGGTCTTCAGACTCATGCTTGGGACTGAATTCTTCAGTCTTTACTCTCCAGCATTTCTAGCCCACCCAAGATGGGGAGGAGGGGGAAGAGGGAGGGCAGGCATACATATGGGGGCCGAAGCAGGTTTCCCAGCATTCGCTGGCGGAAGCTAGAGGAGCTGACTTTGTCTTCTTCATTGTCCTTGTGGTTTTGGTCCTTCAGCAGCTGGATCTGATATAAGGCAAGCTCCTCTAGGTCCTGCGGTAAAAGAGGAGGGGTGAGGAGAGGGAAGGAGGGACAGGATGACAGTGACACCTGAGCTGCCCCCCACCCCCATATCCTCCCCTAGGTACTCCACAGGTAGAGCCTGCGTCCAAGGGCAAGCTGGGAACCAGTTCCTTCTTGCCTCTTCCTCACCACCCTAAGCCCTCTCTTCCCTCCTCTAAGGTCATGGTACTTCCAACAGTCCCCCACATGGCCTTCCCCAACCCCATCCACTCCCTCTGCCAGTCTCCCTCAGGGGTTACATTCTCAAGGCGGAAGCGGTTGACGGCCATCCCCCCACGACAGGTCTCCTCGCTGACCACCAGGAACTCCAAGGAGGGGTTAGAGCCAGCGGGTCCATAGGGGTCCAGCAGGGGGATGATATCAAAAGTCAAGGAGGGCTTGATGTCCACCAGGAACTCACTCAGATGTTCCACACGTTCTGCGTAGGGCTGGAGCAGCTCAGGGAGTAACTTGCCTGGGGAAGGAGCCCAAAAGAACAGTGAGATCTTTTTATTGGGGAGGAAAAGTATAGGCAAGTTTGGGGAAGACTGACCCTAGGCATCCAATCTCCAGATGGGGGTGGGTGGCAGGAAGAAAGGGCTAAGCTGGGAAGTGGTCTGTCACAGGGGAACTATGAAGAGGGGGCAGCCAGCGAGCACAACAGTCATGGCAGGGGCTGGCCTGTGCCCAGAGAATGAGCAGTGCCCGCATCAGAGTCAGATGGAGAATTCCAAGAACCACCCAAGCACGAGTCCCCTCTTGCTGTGTCTCCGGCACAACTACCTAGAACCCGCTCATTCATTTATTGCCAGGGTCTCAATCTTTAGGGTTCATCACCAGAGAACTTCTTAAAAGTGCAGACTCCTTGGCTCCACATTTGGGGGAATTCTGATTTGAGTGGTGACTAGACCACACACTGAGAAAGCTACACTTACTCATTTAACATAATTTCCTTAGCACCGACTGAGTGCCAGGCGCTGTGACATTTGGGAGGGGTGGGAAGTAAAGGATGGCCCCACTCTTCCGCAGTCATGAACTGGGGGCGAGGTTAAGGAGTTTTGAGGGTCTTCCCTGCTCTATGCCAGGGTCTCTCTCTCACTCACTCTTCAACAGGTCTTTGTCTGCTACTCCCACCACAAGCTGCTCCTGGGCCAGGATGCACGCGACACTGAGCAGCACCTTGTGGGCATTGTGCAGGCGGTCAAACGTGCCACCCACAGCCCCGCGGTGGTAGCCACGCACTGGCTGCTTTGGAGACCTGGCCACGGGGGAGGCTGGCCTGATGGTGGAGGGTAAGGGGACATCCAGGGACTCCACAGGCAGCTCTCCGGACCCATAATCGGGGTATAGCAGCACCGAAGCCAGTTGGGGACAACAACTATAGCAGCTGGTGGCATAACGCTCCAGCTGTTGCTTGACCGGGTTGTACTGGCTTCCATCCAGGGTCTGGAAGTCAGTCAGCACCACTTCCGGTGGGTGGGCCAGGTTCTGGACTGAGTTGGGCAGGGAAGGGAGAGAGGCGCTCTTGACTCCGATATTGGTCAGCAGGATTCTGACGTCCAGGTGCCTGTGGACGTCGGCGCCAGCGTAGAGGTGTGCG
Source organism: Leptonychotes weddellii (assembly GCF_054177405.1). Taxonomy (NCBI): domain Eukaryota; kingdom Metazoa; phylum Chordata; class Mammalia; order Carnivora; family Phocidae; genus Leptonychotes; species Leptonychotes weddellii. The sequence goes on from NC_138383.1 coordinate 17,866,799, forward strand.
ATGAAATCCAGGACCTCAAACGTGGCCTGCACGAGGCTGGATTGGGGCTGAGCTGGGCCCTCCAGGCTCATGCCCGGCTGCAGGTGTACATAGAGCGTGTGATTCACCAGCCGGGCCGCCGAGGTCAAGATGGGGGACAGGCGAGGGGCCAGGGAGGCCAGGGGCGTCGTCAGCACCAGGAGGCCCGACCGGAATACGGCCATGCTGCCCAGGCCTGCGGACAGCCAGGGAGACGAGGCGTGGGTGACTGAGGGGTTATGTGGCTGAGGCTGAAAACTGGGGCCTTGGACCCAAGGGAGGGGACCTGGCGCAGGGACGGGGGTCTGTGCTGATCCAGAGGAAACCGGGGAAGGGCATGGGGCCTGCTACACGGCGCCTAGGGGCTATGCCCTAAGCCGCGGTCTCCACATTATCAGACGGAGCGGTGAAGTCGCTGAACTGAATCGAAATCCTAGGCGGGGAAACTAGGCTGGACAAGAGCCCCTGAGTCCTAAGGCTGGGGACCCAGAAATCCTGGGCCCTCCTGCCAGGCTGTACCCGGGTCTTCAGAGACTCGAAGGAGGGGACTAGAGGAAAACGCTCAGGCTCGGATCGGTCCCCTACTTACTGAGACCGCTGGGCTTAGGTTCCGCGAGCGCATCCGCATCCGAGGCTTACCTGGCCGCGCGACCCGGAAACACTAGTTCAGCAGCTGCGCCTCCGAGCTACGGAACGGCAGGAAGGCCAAAGTCTCCGCTCGGTTCGGGATTTCGCGAGACTTTGTAGTGGGGCGAGGCCGGCCGAGGGGGCGGGGCCGAACTCAGAGGCTAGGGAGGTGGGTGAAGCCGTGTTTCCAGATGCCAGCGGGCAGGGATCTGGAGCGTGGAGAGCGAGGTGGACCTGAAAGCGTTTTTGCGGATGTCCTTTAGACCCTGAGAGAAGAGAATGGCTTCAGCCAGTCACCCAAGGAGACAGCGGCAAAGGCAGAACTAACACCTGGCTTTCCTCTTAATAAATTACAGAGGTGGGGGTCACAGGGTGGCACTTAAATCAGGACTCAGAGTCCCCGCAGCCCTCCTGGCGCCCTCCCAGTCCGAGGATCCTCCTGTGGGAGGCCACAGGACAACTCTGTCCGAGTCCCCATCTCACAGTTGAGGAAATTGAGGCCCTCTATGTTCCAGGAACATATAAGGAAGTAATGGCAGAGGTCTTGTGGCTCTGTGGGGAGCTCTCCACACCACCCAGAACCAGTTTGAGGGAGAGAGAAGGAGAGCTCTGCATGGCAGCTCAGTAGAGTTGCCAGAGGATGGTCTCCAGACAGGAGAAAAGGGAGGAGGGGGAGACCTAGTGGCAAGGGTTTACTGTGAAGCTAATGGGGCCGGAAAGGCTGGAATTGGTAGTCTCCCTGGGGAGAGGAAGCCAGGTTGCCATCAGGAGATATTTCAAATAAAGTGTCCACAGAGATCTCAAAAGGGAGGGAAACCAATTTCCAAAGATTCCAGTAATGTGCTGTGGTTTATTTTCCCAAACTAAACAAATGCTCATTTTCATAATTATGGGGGTTTGTTTTGTATTCCTTTTTAAAAAAAGATTTTATTTATTTATTTGAGAGAGACAGCCAGCAAAACAGGGGGGAAGGGCAGAGGGAAAGGGAGAAGCAGGCTCCCCACTGAGCAGGGAATCAGACTTGGGGCTCCATCCCAGAACCCCGGGATCGTGACCTGAGCTGAAGGCAGACGCTTCATCGACTGAGCCACCCAGCACCCTAAAAAGGTGTCCCAAGGGGCGCCTGGCTGGCTCAGTCAATAGAACATGCAACTCTTGATCTCAGGGTTGTAAATTCAAGCCCCACATTGGGTGTAGAGATTACCTAAAAATAAATTCCTTAAAAATAAAGAGGTGTCCCAAAGGTGTATAAGCCTCTGGCCCCACAGAGCCTGGATCTGCCCCTGGAGTTAAGGATTGGAAGAGTTATAGAGCCACAAAGGCATTGAGGCCAGGCTTCTGGCAGGAGACACCTTAGGTTGGATTTTATTTTATTTTTTAAAGATTTTATTTATTTATTTGACACAGAGAGAGAGAGAGCATAAGCAGGGGGAGCAGCAGGCAGAGGGAGAGGGAGAAGCAGGCTCCCCAAGAGCAGGGAGCCCGATGGGGGCTCGATCCCAGGATTCTGGGATCATGACTTGAGTCAAAGGCAGACGCCTAATGGCTTAACCAACTGAGCCACTCAGGCGCCCCCTTAGGTTGGATTTTTAAAGGGAGGACCCAAAATGAAGAAACAAACTGCAGACTCTCAGGAAGTACCTTGAAACATCTGAGCACAGTCCCACACAGAGTCACTGTTGGAGGAGATCATCAAGAAAATGTGACTGCCAGTTGACTCAGGCTGGACCTAGGCAATTGTAGGTTCCTCGCCCCCTCCTCTGTCAGAATATTCCCACAGTGGGAGCCTTGAGAGAGCAATGTTGTTGAGACCATCTGGACATTATAGGTGACTGAACCTATTGAAGGCTTCTATATAAACTTTTAAGATTCTGGTGGGCAAGTGCAGAGATCTTGCAGCCGCCCAGGACAAGTCTCGTATGTCAGTTCGCTTGCTTATGAAACCCATCACCTACCAATCTGGAGTGGTCTGCTTCTTTCTTCTGTCTCTCCTTGCCCTCTGTGTACAGGGGCCAGTTTCAGATTTCACCCAGAGAACTGCCCAGGTTGTGAACCAACACTCATTTTTATTCAGTAAATGTGAATTTAGTGTCTCCCATGATCAAGAATGATTCTAGGTACAAGGGATCAACCAGTGAACAAAACAAAGGGCCTCCCCTGGAGCTTAGATTCCCGTGTGTCTTGGGATGGGATGGTAAAAGTTATAAATGTATAACAATAAAGTCAGCAAGTCAATAAATCTATAACACATCTATTGGTGGTAAGTGCCATGAAGAAAAATAAAACAAGGTAAGGGGACTACAGTGGAGGGAAGGGAATGCTATTTTAGATAAGGTTGTCCAGGGAACCAGCAAAGACCTCAAAGAAGAGAATAATCAGAGATTAGGGAAAGTGAACCGGACAGAGGAACAGCCAGTTCAAAGGTCCTGGGGCAGAAAGCCAGCAGGGCTGAATCAGATGATGGGAAGTGGTGAGAGGTAAAGTCAGAAAGGAGGTGGGGGCCAGATCAAAGAACGTATTGGAGGTCTTGGGGAAAAGCCTTGGATTTTACTTAGAAAGCCACAGGAGGTGTTTTAAGCACAGACATGAAATAACTTTCATTTTTAAAAGGTCATTCTGGGGCGCCTGGGTGGCTCAGTTGGTTAAGCGACTGCCTTCGGCTCAGGTCATGATCCTGGAGTCCCTGGATCGAGTCCCGCATCGGGCTCCCTGCTCGGCAGGGAGCCTGCTTCTCCCTCTGACCTTCCCCCCTCTCATGTGCTCTCTGTCTCTCTCATTCTCTCTGTCTCAAATAAATAAATAAAATCTTTAAAAAAAATAAAAATAAAAAAATGTCATTCTGGGTGCTCTGTGGAAATTTTCCTGTTGGTGGGCAGGGGTGGCATCAGGGAAACCAGTTAGGAAACTACAGCAATAATCCAGATGAGGAGATGGTGCCTGCATAGACCAGGGTGATTTCCGAATCTGCTTTGAAGGTTGAAGGTTCCTGCTGATGAACTGGTTGAGGGATGAGCGAGAAAGAAGAATGCAGTTGTCAAATACCGAAGCAAGGTAGACGGGCAATAGCAGTGGTAGGGCTGGAATGGACTTGGCATTTGGACACATTAAGTTTATTAGGAATCAAGAAGAGATGTTGAGTAGGGAGTTGGAGATGTATGTCTGGAGTTTGTGGGAAACAATGGAGTTGGGGATACTGGAGACTTTGCTGGGGCTCATCGGCATATAAAGGGTCTTCAAAGTCATGGGACTGCATGAGACTATTAAGAGTTTGACTCTCCCCCTTCCCAGGTCAACCTAACTGAGCCTGGCTGGCTCAGTCGGTGGAGCATGGGACTCTTGATCTCGGGGTTGTGGGTTCAAAACCCACACTGGGTGTAGAGATTACTTAAAAAATAAAATCTAAAAAAAAAAAGTATGAATGTAATTTGGAGGGATTACACTTTGCCTTTCTCATCGTGTCCCCACCTCCCAGGGGTGACCTTGTGAGCACGCGCATACACACACATCCATACACACGCTCACACAGGGGTGCAAAAGAGCAGCTTGGGGGACAGGAGCTGGGCTCTGAGAGCAGGGCCTATGTCTCAGAGATTCATGCCACGTTGGCCCTTTCCACTTCTGTGGCCTTTCTGGATCCTGAAGGGACAGCAGAACCATCAGGGCCAGCAGGGCAGGGGGATAGGCAGGGATGAGCTGGCTGAGGTCCCCTGTCCCAGGAGCAGAAGGGGCCAGCAGTCCAACGGCCCAGAGCAGACCACTACCTGGAGGTAGCAGCGTGCCAAGATGCGGTGCCTCCTCCCCGCCCCCCTCAGGCTCCACACAAAACCCCAGCAGCCAGGCCCCTGGCCACTCCAAATGGTCATTTCCCTCCCCGTCTCCTAGTCCCTTCCCCAGTCCCATCTCCTGGGCACACCTATCCTTCTGCCTGCAACCCCGGGCCTAGTCTCCACCTATTCTCCACTCCACCTCCAGCACCCTAGAAGATTGGCCCTTTCACTGGCTCCTGCCGCTCCAGCGCCTTCCCCTGACTTCAGGAAGGACAGCCCATTGGGCCGACCCACCAGGCCTGGAGCCTCAGCTGAACCTCCTGGTGAGTGGCAGCTTCTGGGCTGGTGAGGATCCCTCCAGCTGAGTTTTGTCTAGGGCAGGGGAACAGAGGAGGATGGAGCTGTATCCTTTTGACTCACTTAGCTTTGTTTCTTCTTTACACATCTGGCTTCCACACAGGAACACAATTACAATAGTGACACACCCTGTAGTAGTAATAATAGCGGTGCCTGCTGTTAAGGCCTCCATCCCAGGGGTACCTGGGTGGCTCAGTCAGTGTCCGCCTTCACCTGGGGTCGTGATCTTGGAGCCCTGGGACGGAGCCCCACATCAGGCTCCCTGCTTGGTGGGGAGCCTGTTTCTCCCTCTCCCTCTGCCACTCCCTCTGCTTGTCCTCTCTCTCTCTCTCTGTCAAATAAATAAAATCTTAAAAAAAATAAAATAATAAGACCTCTATCCCAGGGCGCCTGGGTGGCTCAGTTGGTTAAGCAACCTCCTTCGGCTCAGGTCATGATCCTGGAGTCCCGGAATCGAGTCCCATATCGGGCTCCTTGCTCAGTAGGGGGTCTGCTTCTCCCTCTGACCCTCCCCCCTTTCATGTGCTCTCTCTCTCATTCTCTCTCTCAAATAAATAAATAAAATCTTTAAAAAAAAAAAAAAAAGACCTCTATCCCAGCACTTCCAGACATTACCTCAATTAATCCTTTCATACACTCCATGACATAGGTCTTATACCCATTTTACAGATAAGAAAACAGACTGAGAGCAGCGCCTGGGTGGCTCAGTCGTTAATCATCTGCCTTCGGCTCAGGTCATGATCCCAGGGTCCTGGGATAGAGCCCCGCATCGGGCTCCCTGCTCAGTGGGGGGTCTGCTTCTCCCTCTCCTCCTGCTTGTGTTCCTGCTCTCGCTAACTCTCTCCGTAAAATAAATAAATAAAATCTTAAAAAAAAAAAAACAGACTCAGAGAGGATAAGGCCCTTGCCTGAGGTCCCATGACTAGTGGGGGTCAAGTCATACCCCTACTCTCCCCCTTCCCAGGTCCACCTAACTCCTGCTGCAGACACCCCGTGGGACTCCAGGGACCACTCTCCACCCTGCCCTTCCGCGGACTAGCTCCTTCCCCTTTCTGGGCCTCGGTTTCCGCATAGGCATAACCCGGGCTAACCATGATCTTTCCAGGTCACCCACCCGCTGCACGCGCCACTTGTCGCACAGGTGCGGTGAACCGGCCGCCGGGCGCCGTCCCCCGGAGCCGCGCGCCCCTGGGGCACAAAGGAGAGAGCGGCAGACAGCGGCGGGCCAAGACTTTATTGCGGGGCGGCGGCGGCGGGAGGGGCGCAGAGCACTGGGCCGCCGCGGTCCGAGGCCGTCTCCTCCTCCGCGGGCTCGTCGGCGAACACCGCGCGGTGCATGGCGGCGACGTAGCTGCAGCCGCTGGGGTCGGCCAGGCGCAGGTGCGCCAGGGGCAGGAAGCTCTCGGTGCTGAAGTAACGCAGCGCGGGACGCGGGGCGCGCAGCGCGGAGAGGAAGACCTGCGGAGGCGGAGGGAGGCGCGCTGGCCCGGGGCTGGCCGCCACGCCCCGCGCGCCGTCCTTGGTTCCGGGGCCGCGCCCGGCGCCTACCTCGGTCACCTCCTCCGGGTCCTGCGCCGCCTCGCGGAAGATCCGCTCCAAATGGCGCTGGTAGCGGGAGAAGAGGACCCGGGTCTCGGCGTCCGCGCCGTCCAGCGCCCCTCCCGGGACGCCCTCCTGCTTCTCCAGAAAGGCGGTGCGCACCGGGCCGCACTCGATGAGGCTCACGCTGCGGGCCAGACGGGCGAGTGGGTGGGGGCGCAGCCAGCGGGCGGGACCCCAGCCCCGCCGCCCGTCAGGGCAAGGCGGGCAGGGCGGGCAGGGCAGGGCAGGAGGGACGGGGGTCTGTGCGACGGCGGCGGGCACCGAGTAACCAGAGCCTTTGAAAAGCGGCTTACTGCCCGAAAAGCACCCCTGCCTCCCCCCCCCCGCCCCTCCCCACAGCCATTCGGGCGTGTGAGGATTTGCATCAGAATTCCAACGTGGCAGGCTCCCTTACTGTGTGACCTTGGGCCAGTCACCTAACCTCTTCGGGCCGAGCTTCCCAGCTGGATGGCAGCAGAGGTGCGGTAACGAGTGGCAAGTGCCCTGGCACACAGTAAATGTGAGCCGCAGTGGGGAGGGGCCAGGGAGAACGCCTGAGAGGCTCCAACAGGACAGGGTGCCGGAGTTCCCAAAGTCAGGGGTCAGGGGTCCCGGGGGCGGAGCGGTGACTCACTGGACCCCGAAGGGCGGCAGCAGAACCGCCAGACTCTCGCATAGACCTTCGATCGCGAACTTGCTGGCGCAGTAAACGGCGTTGAACGGCAGCCCTTCGAGGGGAGAAGAGGCTTTGGATGCGCGTCTGGGAGGGTCTCCACCAGGAGCCCCCTGCAGCCCGTGGCACTGCCACCAGGCTCCGCCCCTCCCACTGGCCCCGCCCCATTCCACGCACCCATCAAGCCGCCCATGCTCCCCGTCACCAGTATGCGTCCCGAGCGGCGGCGCTTCATGTCGGGCAGGAAGGCCTGCAGTGTCCGCACCGTCCCCGCCACGTTCACGTCCAGCACGGACCCCACGGCGCCAGCCGTATGCACCTCCAGCGGCCCGAGCAGGCCCCGCCCCGCATTACACACTGAGGGGAGAGAAGTCGGGCCCTGCCTGCCTCTCTGTCCTCGGACCCAGTAGGTCCCTGGGCCTCGGGACATTTTGGTTTGGACACAGCGCCGGAAAGGCTCCTGCACACGTGTTGCGGGGAGGCTCACCCAGCACATCCACGCGGCCCTCGGTCACGCGTGCCCGGGCAGCGGCCACAGAGTCTGCGTCCCTCACGTCCAGCTGCAATGTCTCCAGGAAGCCAGGAGGGCACCCTCGGGCCCGGGCCGCCTCCCACAGCGGGCCCTGCGCCCTCAGGTCCCGCAGCGTGGCATACACTGGAGGTTCCGGAAGAAGACGGGGATCTGAATTCCCTGCTTACCCCTACCTGGGTCCCCTTGGATCTGGGCTGCTCCTTTCTCTCCATCCCAGCCCCTCATATACCTTTGAAGCTCCGCGAGGGGTCGGATGCCAGACGCAGGGCCAGGTGCAGGCCAATGCCGGAGGAGCAGCCAGTGATGAGCACCACGGTGCGGTCCATGGGGAGAGGAGTGTGGGGAGTGCAAGGCTGGGGTCTCTGAGCTAGATTACCACCTGCTCTGCTCCGCCCCTGCCCGGTCCCCACCCCTTGTTGTGTCTCCAGCCTAATCTCAAGGCTGAGCCCTCCTTCGGGTCTGGGGCCTACTCTCCCCATCCTGCTGCTGGTCAAGGCAGAGATGCTTGGAATACCCCTTCTTCAGTGGCTGGTCAGAAGCCGGGCAAAGCTTTGCAACTAGGAGATGTGGGCTCTCATGTGGGCACTAAGTGCCCTGGGCACATCTTCCCTGGGTGTGCCTCTGCCCCACTGGGACAATTATAGGTTCCAAAGTTTGCTGCTGAGGGTGTGAAAGTAAACGTTTTGGCAGGGCATTCCCAGTTCCAAGGTCGGGTGTTAGTATCAGAAATGGGGAGGCCAAAGCAAGGGGGCAGGGAGAAAGAGCCTCACCCCAGTGTCCATCCTATAGCCCCGAGTCCTCCCAGGCATCATGGTAGTGACAGTCTGACAGATAGGCCCAGGTGATTCACCAGTTTATTAAGTTGTATTAAAATAGTACTTTGATCCCAAATTTGGGGTGGTGGAGGAGGGCGGCTCACCTCCCTCCCAGTTTCCCATGCCTGATCCTCTGGCAGGTCTTGAGTTCCTTTGCCCAGGCCTGGAATTTGGGAAGCACACCACCCAGGGGTGGTTCATCTGTCACAAGGAGCCAGCCACCAACCGCGGGTAATATTTGAGGAAGAGCTTCTCGACCAGGTCCACAGTGTCACCTTGGGGCTGGCTGGGATACCTCCGTGTGCCGAAGACAAAGGTCTGCTCCAGCCAGAAGGCGTTCTCGTCAAACTGGTGCTGTTGGAAGGGAATGCCTTGGACCAGGCTCACGACCAGCATGTCCACGAAGAGCTCCCAGCGCGGGGTGTAGTAGTCAGCCACCAGCCCTGCCAGCTGCTTGTTGGCGTAGTCCAGGATGTTGCCCTCGGGCCCCCACAGCGTCAGCTGGTAGCGGCTGTTCTGCTCATAGACACGGGCCTCGGCTTCGCTGACGGCGGCCGCCCGGGCCTGCTCCAGCCAGCCGCCCAGCAGGAAGCGGCAGTCACTCGCCAGCACCGTGTCCAGCGCAGGCAGAAGCTCGTAGACCAGGGTGCCTGCCGCCCTGAGCAGGGGAACCAGCTCCTTGTTGAGGTAGGCGGTCCTGGCCTCCCCGTAGTGGAGGCTCACCAGCTCCTGGGCCGCCTGGCGAGTGACGTCCAGCAGGTCGTAGCGGAAGGCGGGGCTCGCGGCCAGGGCGGGAGCGGCCGTCAGCAGCAAGCGCCAGGCCTCGAACACATCGGAGCGGTTGTACCAGACAGTGGTGACCATCCGCAGGGATGGCCTCCTGACCAGAGGGCTGCGATTGTGCCCGCTGCAGGCCTCCCCGGAGCAGTTGTAGACACTCCTGAGAAGCAGCCTCCATGCGGCCTCTGTACCCTTGTGGGCGATTCCATACCGACGGGTCGCAAAGCCGGTCACCCAGGCCTCCAAATCGGCCACCGGGTCCTTCCGCCAGCCCAGCTCGGCCATGAGGGCATAGACAACTTCGTTCTGGCCAATGCCCTCAGGGGCCATGCCCGTGCCCGCCATAGTGGAATTGGGGAAGAGGCGGGCCGCTGCAGGGCCCCGGTTCACAGCCTCCAGGGCCCCGAACAGGCCGTGGTTGCCCCCAAAGTTATGCAGCATGCACCAGATAAAGGGCTGGCCGTGGAAGGAGGCCGTTCGGACGTACATGGGCTGGCTCTCAGCAAACAGGTCCAGAACCAAGAGGCGGCCACGGGGCACCGCCCCCAGCACGGCTCTCACCTGGGCCGGCCCCCAGAACTGGGGCTGGTGCTGGAAGAGCCAGCCTTGGAGCAGCCACACGGCGTCAGGGTCCACTGTGGTTGGCGCAGGGGTAGGGAGACAGAGAAGCGGACTGATGAGAGGAGAGAGGGCAGGGGAATGTTCACCCCACTCTACAGATGAGGAAACAGGGGTCCAGAGAAGTTAAATGACTCTAATCACAGACCGCTCCTTCCTCTGTAACCCCCAACCCACAGGGCACTGCATCACACACCCCCTTCCCATCGCCGCCTCCTCCTCCCAGCTGGGAGCTCTAGGGCAGTGTGGGCAAGCTTTATGAAGCATCAAAATTACCCAGAAGGCTGCTTAAAACAGATCCGTGGGGGGGCGCCTGGGTAGCTCAGTCCTTAAGCATCTGCCTTCAGCTCAGGTCATGAACCCAGGGTCCTGGGATCGAGCCCCGCATCATGCTCCCCGCTCCGCAGGAAGCCTGCTTCTCCCTCTCCCACTCCCCCTGCTTGTGTTCCTGCTCTATCTCTCTCTCTGTCAAATAAATAAATAAAATTAAAAAAACCCCAAAAAACAGATCCCTGGGCCCAAGCCCAGGTCGTTCTGATTCAGGAGAATATGCAGACCTGACAGGCTCTGGGACGAGGCTGAGGCCACGGGTCCTGGACCCAAGTGGGTTCCCTTCCTGGCTGACACGGAGGCCTCCCCACCCAGCCACTGCTGACCTGACCCCTCTCTGCCCCTCCCCTGTAACTGGCAGGAAGGAGCACTGGATTCCTTGAGCACCAGGAAGGGCACCCACCAGCTTTGAACACATCCCCTAACCTCTGGCCTGCATTACCTCCCTCGGCTCGGAGGCAGAGGCCAAATGAAATACTTGCAATAGCCAGCACTTAATGGCACTTTCCTCTGGGCCAGGCATCATTCTGCTTATGAGGTAGCCCCAGTAGCCTCATTTTACAGATGAAGCAACTGAGGCACTGGGTGGGAGGTAACTTGTTACAAGTCACACAGGCCAGGGTCTGAGCAGGCTGTCTGGCTCCAGAGCTCACCTCCGAACCGCAGTGTGGTTAAGTGAGATGTGTGTGTACAAGTGCTTGGTCAACTGTCAGGTGCTGTCTCTTCCCACCCCACTGACCTCTGCCGCACCCATGTCCCCGAGGGTGAAGGGAGGCTCCCCTTCCCAGCTCCCCCTGGCACCAAACCTGTGATCATGGCCTGGTAGACAGAGGCTGTGGCTGCCGCAAGGTAGGAGGGCTCCGAGGAGGGGGGCTGCATCTCGTTGAAAGTGTCGGCCCCATAGATGTGATCCGTGCCAAACTCTTTGGTCAGCTCCCGCAGGAAGAGGCTCCCAATGATAGGGAATAGAGGGTCTTCCGGAGCCAGGAGGAAGGAGCAGGAGTAGGAGCAGTTGAAGTGTCCCCAGCTGCCCAGCTGGGTGACATTGACCTGAGGGAACACCCTAGCAGGGGAGGAGGCGGCAATCCAAACATTTACTGGAGGCTGACACAGTATTCACCACCAGCCTCACTGGCTTATCTGCAGTTTCCAGAACTCATCCCACTCTCTCATGCCTCCGTGCCTTTGCACAGACTGTGCCCCCTGTGGCTGGAGTCCTTTCCTCCTCCCTCTCTGCTTCTGTAGCTGGTTACTCCTCAACATCCTTTGAGTTTCACCTTATCTGTAAAGCTTCTGCTCTCTCCCCCTCCCACCGGCTGAAACAAGCAACACTCATTTTTCAAGATGTGGCCCAGTGCCGCCTCTGCTCTGAGCCCTGGCAAGCCCTGTGACAGTGGTGCGAAGCAGGTGCTCATGGGCATGAAGGTGGTGCTAACCAAGGCTGGGGGCCCCAGCAAGGCTACCCGAAGGAGGGGAGGTCTCAGCTGGGCCTCGAAGAATTTTCCCAGCCACAGGAGAGGAAGGCCAGCAATCAAGCCCAGGCCTCCATCCAGAACTTCAGTTTTTCTTTAAATCACATCTTGCAGGGAAAAATAAATTCCCTCTCTGAGCCAAGATGGAGGGAAGGAGGGGAACGTTACCTGGTGAGAGCCTTGGGGACGTGCCCTGCAAAGGCAGGCAACACCGGGATCATGCCGAAGGAGCGCATGCGGTCCAGGATCCGATGCTGGGGGAGGGGGGCAGAGTGGAGGGGGAGGTGGTGGGCGTGGCCCTAAGGTGGGAGGCCCTCACCCCCCCCCCCTCGGCCGGGGCACACAGAGTCCCCAAGGCCTAGTTAAGAGCCCCGAGGCTAGCCAAATACCACCCTCCTTGGCCCAGGACTATGTAGCACTGTCCAATTCTGCCCCCTTTCCTTCCCCGTCCTTTTACCTGTAGGTAAAGCTGTTTGAGGTGCCAGGAGCGGGGCAGGGGGCCACCCCAGGTGTGCAGGTTGCCCATGCGCCCCCAGGCCAGGAAGGCGGGGCCTGTGAAGTACTCATCGATCTCTGACTGGGTCAGGCCCAAGGCCAGGTACACCTGAGGAGGAGGGTGATCCCCACATATAAATACATATAAATACATTCATCCCCGTTCATTAATTCATTCACTCAACACTTATTCATCTCTTCTCTGTGCTGAGCCCTAGAGTTACTAAGACAAAACGTGACCCTTGCCAGGAGCTCACAGTCCAGGAGAAACAGACCTGTGAACAGGTGAGTTTACTAATCAGTCAGCTCTGCTGCAAGGGTGAGGGGAGGCACAAAGGGGCTCTCCCCCAAACGGGAAAGGGGCCTTAGAAGGCCTCATGGAACAAGGTCACCTAGAATGAGGGGTGAGGCCAGCTCTGCAGGGAGACTAAAGAGCAACCCCCCACCCAGCCCCCAGCAGCAAGAACCCTCAGGGCCCAGGCATGGAAGGGCCCAGGCAGGGCAAAGCCTGAAACTGAGAGGAGCTCCTGAGTGTTGAAAGCAGCAGGTCTCCACCAGATCTGCATCTCAGAAAGGACACTGGTGGAACTTAGGAGCCAGGAGTCCTGTTCAAAGGCTCTTGGGTGGGTGTGTGTGTGTGGGGGGGGAGTCCTTCAAGGAGAGGGGGCAAGAGCCTGTACTGGAGCCATGAATAAGGATGAAGAGGATGAGACAGAATCCATGGAAGCAGCAGCCTGACCAGCTGTGGGGGTGGGAGAGAGGGGAGCCCAACTCCTTAGCGTTTCTAGTGGGGTGCTGGGGTCCAGCCCCCAGGAAGTGCTCCTCTGTGTTCAGCTCAGCAATGGAAGCCTGTTTCCAGAGAGCTGGGGCCATCATGCACACCACAAACACTTCTGAAGTCTTTATTCTGTGTGTCAGACCCTGAGCTGTGGGGAGACAGGAACATGGGGCGGGGTGGGGGGAAACGCACCCGCTGCCAGATGGCCTCCTGGCCACTCCAGGCCAGTGCCAGGTTGATGCCATTCAGTGCCATCCAGTCCAGCTCCCACTCCCAGCGGGCCCAGTCCCACCACACGAAGGAGTAGCTGTGCGTGCACACATTCTGGTAATAGCGGTACCTGCGGGTGGGGTCATGAGCTGCAGCATGTCCCTGGGGGCAGAGGGGACGTCCCCCAACCTCTGAGGGTCCCTTGCCCCGGAACAACCCCCCCTCCCCAGATCTAGCCCAGAGGGGAGGGGTTGTGGCCCCTTTACTGCTTCACTCCAGGACCCATCCCAGGTGGTGCTGAGACTCAGTACTGAGGCAGGAGGGAAGAGAGGCTAGGGAGACAAGGCGGCCAAAATAAAGGCATTCTGGTTTTAGACTGACCCTTAACCTAAAAGTCAGCAGGTCATAAAAAGAGTCACAAGATCCCACTCATGGAAAACTACAAGACCCCACTTCCTCCAGCAGTAAAAGCCACAAGGGTTGGACATTCTTAAAATTGCTCCCCATGGGTAATTCCACAACCCAATCACAACCCTAACACAATGGAAAAATTAACCACCCAAAGTAAAGATTAAACCCAAAGTTTAGGGGTGCCAGTGTGGCTCAGTCAGTTAAGCGTCTGCCTTTGGCTCAGGTCATAATCTCAGGGTCCTGGGATGGAGTCCCTGCATTGCCCTCCCTGCTCAGCGGGGAGTCTGCTTCTCCCTCTGCCCCTCCCCCTGCTCCTGCTCATTCACTCTCTCAAATAAATAAATAAATAAATAAATAAATAAATAAATAAATAAATAAATAAATAAAATCTTTAAAACACCCAAAGTTAAAAAGTAAGCCTCTCCCTATACGGATAGCTAATCTGAAAAACTTATAAAAAACTCTTCGTTAGAGGCTAAGGGGTGTCCTCTTCCTCATCTGGGAGAGATGGCTACTTTGTGAAATAGCACCTTTCTTACTTCTAGACTTAATGAATCTTTCTCCCTTCTCTAAGCAGCTTGCTCTTGAATCTTTCTCCCAAAAAGCCAAGAACCTGCTTATGAGGGGCCTGAGGGCCTCCCATACGGGGCGTCCGCCTGTCCGCATCAATATGGGAGCTTCTGAGGTGCCCCCCGGCTGTACCAGGCAGGTATTTGGGAGAGCACACTGCATTTCCAGTCAACTCTTCGAGAGACCCCTTCTGCACAGTGGTTAAGCGCTCTATGGCAACATAGGTCCCTGTCCTGGAAAGGGGGGGTCCCTCTCCCCACAGCCAATGTGGAGACAGGTGTGTGAACACACCACCTCCCTGCGGTGGGACACGCGCCAGAACCGAGGCTGTGAGGGGGTGGGTGTCATTCCTTGGTGGGCATCTTCCAACAGAAGGTGGAAGGAAAGAAATAGCATTTTCTGGTCCCTAATTATGCACCACAAAGTCTACGCCCGTCACGGTGCAAATCCTCACGACCAACACTGCGCGATAGATGTCATTATTTCCATTTTTCAGTGACCCAGCTGAGGCTCTGAGAGGCTCACTTATTCAAGGACACCCGGCTTTTGGAGGCAGAGCGACCCTAAGCCCAGCGCCCCATCAGTCCCGGCGCAGTAGCTGGCGCGGGGCGGGGCCGGGACTCTGAGACGGACGCCCGGGGGCGGGAGGCGGCAGGCAGGTGCAGGCGGCCGCGAGCGGCGTGGGACTCGGCGCGCCCCGTACCTGTTGGGCGTGGCCTCGGTCAGCTCCTCCTGCACGGCGGGCAGCGGCTCCGGCAGGCGCAGCTGAGAGCCCGACCAGGCCACGTGGCAGCCGCAGAAGTCGCGCAGGTAGCGGTGCAGTCCCGCGGCGGCGGCCACGCCGGTGGAGCCGAGCACCCGTACCCGCGCCCCGGCGCCGCCGCCGCTCAAGCGATAGGTGTCCAGGCCGGACTCGGCCGCCAGGGCGCGCTCCACCGACACCGAGAAGGCGGCCGCCGGTCCGGGCCCGAGCAACCGGGCCAGCAGCGCCCGCACGGCCGCCGCCTCCCGGGCCTCGTCCCCGGCCGAGCCGCCCGCGGCGGCCAGGAGCAGGAAGCCCAGGACCGCCGCCACAGCGGCTGCCTCCATGTTCCTGCGGTCTCGGGCGGGCCGGGGCCCCGCGGAGCATCAATTGCGCCTTGACTAGGGGGCGGGACGGCCCGCGTCCAATCAGCTGCGGGCCTCAGACCACGTGGCACAGAAGGTGGCGCGCCAGCCCGCTCTGGGAAGACCGCGCTTCCGGGTCCCAGACCTCAGCCCCGAGGGTGTCTCCTGACCGCACGTGGTGTGGGAGCGCGTGACCCGTGTCATCAAAAGCCCGGGCTGTGACCCGCTGCCCTTCACAAGCGCCTTCAGGTACTGTTGTACCTGAAGAGCTTTCACATGTAATTCGCTGTCCTCCATTCAGGCAACTGTCCAACAGATACTTTTATTTGGAGTTTTATTTTGTACCAGGCACTGCCACCCTCCTCTAGGGAAAACCTAGAAACCAAATACATAAGTTGAAAGGAATCCGGAGGCCTGGGTGGCTCAGTCGTTTAAGCCTCTGACTCTTGATTTTGGCTCAGGTCATGATCTCAGGGTTGTGAGATCCGGCCCCACATAGGGTTCAGCAGGGAGTCTGCTTGAACTTCTCTCTCTCCTTCTCCCTCTGCCCCCTCCCCGCTCATGTGCTCTAAATAAATAAATTTACTCCTAAAAAAAATTGAATACATTCAAAGTCCACCCCCAGCCCCAGCAAAGCTTACAGACAAAACTCACAGGTGTCTGCACTTGGCCCTAACTTTGTTCTTCTAGGTTATGGTGCCCTCCATTCTAGGAAAGTAGACCCCAACTACAAAACATATTCTTCTCTAGTTTGACCACAACCCATATCCCGGATGAGCCTGGGACAGAGCTCCTCAAAGAACCTGCCACCTCCTGTTTTACCTGGCTAAGAGTTGACACCCCCCCATCCCACCACCCCATGGACACAGATGTGACCCTCTCACATCCTTCAAAACCCCTTAAAACAAAAAAACCTTAAAAGACCCAGCCTGACAGAAACTCCGGTGACTTCTCTTGGAATGTCTGGCCCCTCTCCTCCCTTGGACAATAAACTCTGTCCTGCTTGTTACAATTCTTTGCCCAGGACACTGGCCACCCTAACATAAATAAAGTTGTGATGCTGTGAAGAAATACAAAGTTACCCAGCCTAAGGCTTCCAAAAGGAAGCAACATTTAATATGAATTAAATTGGGATTGACTAGGAAAGAGGGAGGAGAGAGCATATCCGGCAGAGAAAATGTATATATGAAGACTGTGAAAAGGGTAAAGAAAGAGCTGGGCAGATTTGAGGAACTAAAAGTTCAGGAAGTTGGAGAGATGGGTCATGTGAGCGTGGACTGGCCGTGGTGGGGCAGGGCGGGCTGGGGGGCAGGTAAGGGCTCTCCACTTGATGCTTAAAGGGTAGCCGAAGTGGGACAGGCAGAGCCCATATCTTCATTGTACATATTGGGAAACTGAGGGCCAGAGAAAGGAAGTGACTTGGACAAGATCAGTAACTAGCAGGAGAACATGTCTAGGACTAGAACCCGGACCTCCTAACTCCCAGACCAGCGTTCTTGCCACCGTTCCCAAATGATGCAACTTTTTAGGCTGTCTGCCTGGGCACGGTGGGGTCAGGTGAAGCTATGTGGTGGCATGAAGTGGTGGGCCCTTCGGGAGGAACACACTTTCTAAGAGGATTCTGGGTCCTTTTGGAGGCATATGTAGCTTTTTCCCGGTTGTCAGGCCTGAGTGAAACTGCTTAGAGAAAGGAGAGGCGTCAGAGGAAGAGTTGCCAGTGCAGAGAATCCAGAGCCTGAACCGAAAGAGAACACAGGAGTCCACCGAGCTTGCCCTGCTCCTCTGCCCCCTGCCCAGCCACAGACACAAACTGCAGTCCCCCTGCCTTGTTCCCAGCTCAGTGAGCAGCTCCTGAGGGAGGTGCAGCCCTGCTCCCAGTCAGTTCCTGGTATCAGAAGGTTCTCACCCTTTCCCAGGGAGCAGCTCCAAGACTAGCCCAGAGAGCTGTGCCCTCCTGGGTCCATAGTCTATAGCCCCTGGGCCTCTCTCCACTCCCCTCCAATTTCTCCTCCAAACAGTCTTTGCTCTAGGTAAGACTTGTCAGACTTTCCTCCCAGGACCATTTTACCAGCATTTCTGAATCTTAGGGCACACGAGGGTTGGGGGAGTTGGGCTGCAGGTTGTCAGGTCAGGGTGCCTCTCTATGGGATCTGGATTCATCTAGAGTGGTGGCAGTTGCTGGCAGCAGCAAAAGATTAGGGACACCTTCCAGGGGGTTGGTAGCACATTCAAGGCCTGGGCTCATGGATGCTGGGCAGGAGCTTCATGGATTACTCCGGACAAGTCACACTGTCTCTGCTCATCTTGCCAACCAGGCTGGGAACTCTTTGAGGACAAGAGGGGGCTGGCTGAAGAAATTAAGGTACATCAACTGGATAAAATATCATTCGCTAAAAAAAAAAGGATGAGGATCGGGGCGCCTGGGTGGCTCAGTTGGTTAAGCGACTGCCTTCGGCTCAGGTCATGATCCTGGAGTCCCAGGATCAAGTCCCGCATCTGGCTCCCTACTCGGCAGGGAGTCTGCTTCTCCCTCTGACCCTCCTCCCTCTCATGCTCTCTGTCTCTCATTCTCTCTCTCTCAAATAAATAAATAAAATCTTTAAAAAAAAAAAAAAGGATGAGGACAATGTGTTGTGTTAATGTTCTGCAAACTATATATTTATATTTAAAGGTCAAACTAGTGGGTATAGCAATCTCCCATTTGTGGTTTTTTATTTATTTATTTATTTATTTATTTATTTATTTATTTGAGAGAGAGAGAGAGAGAAACAGCATGAGAAGGGATAGGGTCAGAGGGAGAAGCAGGCTCCCCGCTGAGCCGGGAGCCCGATGTGGGACTCGAACCCAGGACTCCGGGATCATGACCTGAGCCGAAGGCAGTCGCTTAACCAACTGAGCCACCCAGGCGCCCTCCCATTTGTGTTTTTTTTTTTTTCTTTAAAGATTTTACTTATTTATTCATGAGAGATAGAGAGAGAGAGGCAGAGGCAGAGGGAGAAGCAGGCTCCCTGCGGAGCAGGGAGCCCGATGCGGGACTCGATCCCAGGACCCTGGGATCATGACCCGAGCCGAAGGCAGACGCTTAACCGACTGAGCCACCCAGGCGTCCCCCATTTGTGTTTTTAAACCCAAAAAAAGGCCATGGAAACAGTGGCTGCCTTGGGTGGAGCACTGGGACTCTCAGGGTGGGAGGGAGGCTTTTATCATAGGGCCTTTTGTACTGTCTGATCATTTTACCATGACTCACTTTTTCAATTAACGTGTGTGGAACAAGGGAGCTGGGCTCTCCATTCTCCATCTGTCTCCTCTTTTGTTTCTAGCCAGACCTTCTGCCTATGCACCCCAGAATACCTCCAGGGTCACTTACTCCTTTTGGCCTGTCACAGCCTGTAGGATGCCACCCACCTTGCATGTGAGAAGAAATGTGTGGCTCCTTCCTTGTCTCGCCACCAGGGGACAGCCCACACCCGGACATGCCTTGGGTCGGCTGGGGAGCAGGGAGAGCAGGCAGGTCATTGAGAATCTGGGATCTGAGGGGAGCTCCAATGGCCCTTCCACCCAGGGCTCCTAGGGGCAGAAAGAGGTGCAGTCCTACCCAGGCCCCCAGTGAAGGACAGGACAAAGAGTGGGGTCTTGCAAATGCTGATGGACTTGTCTCCTATCTCTGTAACACCAAGCCACCCTCTCCCACACTTGTTCCAGTACCTCAAGGTGGGGCACTCCCTGGATGGGAGCACGGACTCACTCAGCAGAGGTCTGGGGTGCAGGGATTCCATAAGAAGGGGATCATATGGCCCTAGCGGCCTGATGGCAGCGCATCTCTTCTGCTCTTGGAAGAAGGGGATCAGGATACATGGCATGTCCCTTAAACACGGGAGCCGTGGATCTATCCTGCTCCCCGCCCATACCCCAGGGCTCCTGGGATTCCCACCCCCTCCACGGCTCAGTTCCTGCTCAGTCCATCTTTAGCTGCTGCGCTGGAGGTGGCCCAAGGCCACTAGATCCCTCAAGTTCCGCTTAGTCAATGACCTGCCAGCCCAGGTCTTTTCCGCTGGGCAAGGGAGGAATTTCTCCCTGTGGAAGCCCTAGGTCTCCCACGCCCTGCCCCATTTTATTGATACAGACCATAAAGTTTACTGATTTAAATATTCAATTCAGGGACGCCTGGGTAGCTCAGTTGGTTAAGTGTCTGCCTTCAGCTCAGGTCATGATCCCAGGGTCCTGGGATCGAGCCCCACATTGGGCTCCTTGCTCAGCAGGGAGCCTGCTTCTCCCTCTCCCTCTGTCTGCAGCTCCCCCTGCTTATGCCCTCTTTTTGTCAAATAAATAATCTTAAAAAAATAAATGTTCAATTCAGTGTTCAATGTTTTCTTTTTTTTTAAGCAAATTCAGAGCTGTGCAACTGTCACTATAATCTAATTTTACATTTTCATCATTCCCCAAAAGAAACCCGGTATCTATTAGCAGTCACTGCTGCCATTTTAATCCAGCCCCAGCCCCAGCCCCATCCAGCAGCCAGTCCTAGGCAACTGCCCATCTACTATCTGTCTCTACGGATCTGCCCATTCTAGACATTTCACATAAATGGAATCACACATTATGTGGTCTTTCATCTGGCTTCTTAGCATAATGCTTTTGAGGCTCATCCATGTTGTAGCATGTGTCAGTACTAGATTCCTCTTCACTGTAGACTAATACCTATCGTATGTATGGACGGGCCACTGCTTGCTCATCCAGTCACCAGCTAATGGACATCTGGGTTGTTTCCGTTTTGGGGCAATGACCAATACCACAATGCACACCTGTGTACAAGTTTGTATGCATTTTCCCCCCATTTTTCTTGGGTAGATATGTAGAAGTTGAATTGCTGACTCACGTTAATTCTATGTTCAACATTTTGAAGACCTGCCAGACTGCTTTCTGAAGGAGCTACATCATTTTCCATCCCCCTCCCCCTTGCAGTTCCAATTCCTCCACATCCTTGTCCACAGTTGTAACTGTCCCTTTATTACTGCCTTTCATGGTGGGTTTGATGTGGCAGATCCTCCTGTAGTTTTGATTTGTATTTCCCTAATGATGCTAAGCATCTTTTCATGGGCTTATTGCTCATTTGTGTTGTGTTTTTTCCCTAAAAATGCCTACTTAAATCCTTCCATTTTTTAAATTAAAAAAATATTTTTTTAACTTATTTTTTTAACTTATTTTTTTATACATTTTTTTAAAAAGATTTTTATTTATTAGAGAGAGAGCGTACAAGCCAGGGGTAGGGGCAGAGGAATAAGCAGACTCCCCGCTGAGCAAGGAGCCTGACGCCGGGCTTGATCCCAGGACCCTGAGATCGTGACCTGAGCCGAAGGCAGCCACTTAACCGACTGAGGCACTCAGGCACCCCTTAAGATTTTATTTTAAAGTAATCTCTATACCCAACATGGGTCAAACTCATTGCCCCAAGATCAAAAGTCACACACTCTACTGAGCCAGGCACCCCTAATTTTACCTTTTAAATTAAGGTACTTATGTAATTATGACTGAATTGTAAAGTTCTTTATATATTCAAGATATATGTCCCATAATTATTAGATATGATTTGCAGTTTCTCCCAGTGTGAGGGTTGTTTGGATTCTGTCCTTTAAAGTACAAAGCCTTGTAAGACTAAGGCCCTTATCTTTGTTTTTAGATTTCATTTTAGAGAGAGAGCGAGCCTGTGCGTATGCGGCAGGGGGAGGGGCAGAGGAAGAGGAAGAGAGGGAGAAGCAGACTCTGTGTTGAGCACAGAGCCCAATGTGGGGCTTGATCTCATGACCCTGAGATCATGACCTGAGCCGAAATCAAGAGTTGGATGCTCAACTGACTGAGCCACCCAGGCGGCCCTAATCTTTTATTTATTTATTTTTTTAAGATTTATTTATTTAAGAGAGAGAAACAGGTGGGGGTGGGGTAGAGGGAGAGGGAGAGAAACTCAAGGAGGCTCTGCGCTGAGTGCTGTGCCTGAGATCAGGACCTGAACTGAAACCAACAGTCGGACGCTTAACCCACTGTGCCACCCAGGCGCCCCTCTTTCATCTTTTTATCGCTTTGCTTTTGGTGTTGTATCTAAAAATCATCACCTAACCCAAGCTCGCGAAGACATTCTTCTATAATTTCCCCTAGGAATTTTAGTTTTTAGCTTTTACATTTAGGTCTACGACCCATTTTGAGTTAATTTTTATAATACAGTGTGGGGGCTGCAGTCCAAATTTGTTCTTTCGCACGTGGATACCCAGTTGTATAAATACTACTTGTTGAAGACTGTTCTTTCCATGCTGGATTGTCTTGGCCCCTTTGTGGAAGCTCAATCTTCCACAAAGTAAATCTATTTACTTCTGGACTCTCAACTCTATTCCACTGAGTCCAAATATCTATTCCTTATTAAGTCTCCCTTTTGAGTCAGTAACAGAGCAGAGGTTAAAGAGCTCCTCCACCTTAAGTCCCATCCTGGACTGCTCACGCGTGGAGCCAGGTGGGGGTGCCGCACTCAAGGGCCTGTTCCAGGGCAGGTGGCCTGTCGGGGAGGAGAGGGCTGAAGGATAAGGAACATGAAACGGGGGGGTTCCTGCCCCCCTCACCCCTCCTGGAGCAGCAGCTGTCAGCCCGCCGCTCCCATTCCTGCGCAGCCCCTGTCCTGGAGGCCCCAGGAGGAATGGGGAGGGAGGGCATGGAGGAAGAATGTGGGTGCCTTACATGGCAGTCAGGAGGGAGACGGCACCCTCCCTGCCCGCCCTGCCTGCTGGCTCCTCGGCCACCTGCCTACCTCAGCACCTCACATTCTCCCGCTGCCCTGTGGAACCCCACGCAGAGCCTCTATTTACACCAAGGCCGAGGGCATCAGGGCTCAAAATATCCAGGCTCCTGAGTCCTGGAAAGCACACTTGGAGAAGAGGGAGAGGCGGATGGGCAGATGCCCAGGCCCCCTCGTGCCCTGCCATCTCGGTGGGTAGGGCGGGAAAGGAAGAGGAGGAGGGGTCCCCAGGTCCCCTCCGCACCGGAGGCAGTATCTGAGAAGCTGCTGGGCTCGAGGGAGGGGAAGGCGCCCAGGAAACTTGAGAGGTGAGAATTTCACACACTGCCGGCTGCAGCTGTGGCCTGATCACAGGAAAGCAGACGTGCTGGAGGAGGGGCAGGGGCTGTGGGCACAAGGACAGGCAGCCTCCCTGGTAGGGTCAAGCACACTTTATTCAGCACAGGAATGTGTGAACACAAGGGCCTTGGGCAGGGTTCCTGACAAAGACCTCTGCTTCAAACCCTGCTGTACCCAGAGCAAAGTCATCATGTAAACCACCGGGCCCAGAGGGGAGGGGGCTCAGCACAGGGTCACACTGGCCAGCACACGGGGAAGCTGGGGTGGGTGGCCCATGGCCAGGAGAGTCGTGAGCAGCTCTAAGTAACTCACTCAGAAAAGCCAGGGTGGGAGGAGGGCAGGGGCCTGGCCCATTCAGGGAATTATCTCCACCACTGGGGGCCCCAGGGTTCAATTTAGCTGAAGCAGCCAGGGCTGCTGTGTCAACACATGATTCAAAGGCCCTAAAAGCCATAGCCCTGGGGGTGACAGGAGAGGTGGCCCGTGGGGGTGGGGGTGGGGGTGCAGCTCTCACAACCAGCACACTGCAGCCCTGGCCATTGCCTCCAATCTGCAAAATGTAAATGGCACCAGCCTTCGCTGCCCAGGACCCCACTCCCTTGACTGGGGTCCCCAGTGGAAGTGGGGAGGGGCACGGGAGGGCAGAGAAGGCAGGTCTGCAGGCAGAACCACCCTGGATGACTACGGTCCTGCCCTCAAGACTCATGATTGGGGGTAGGGGAAGGTCTTGGGGTCTGCACCAGGCAAGAGCAACGGTTTGAACCCTCTGCCCAGAGAGCGTGCTTGTGGCGGGGCCCACAGCTTGGCCTGAGAAGCCTCCAACCAGAGGAGGCAGCCCAGGACCTCTCTGCTCGGGTCACTCCCGGCTGTGCTGTTATGCTGGGTACACACAGGGGCAGGGGGAAGGAGGGGATTCTGGGAGGGAGGAGGAGAGGGCGTGGTTAGGGAGGTGGTGCTGGGCACCCTGGGACCCTTGGGAGTGACAGGGAGAAGCGGCGCACGACGGCACAGCTGGGCCCAGCTGAATTCCTGATTAACAACTGTTCTGAAGACCAGAGGGGATGGGCAGAGGACAGACATGCCACCTTCCTGGAACTACCCCTGCTAACCCAAGAATGGGGCATGTTAAAGAGCACCCCTGCCCCCAACCAGTAACTAGAGTGGCAGGAAAAGGGGGCTCAAAGTCTGGGGTGTGGATGGTGACAGCACTCCTTCCGTGGGCTTTGGGCTCAAATGTAAAATGCACAAACTTTTTCATCACCAGGGGACAGAGAAGGGGCTGTCTCTGGCTGGACGGAGGCTGGGAGGGCAAGGCCGGTGCCTAGTGGGTGTAAGTGACAGCCAGAGCCCGGCTTCTCTCTACACTACACATGAAGGTGGCTGTGGCAGGGGACTCAGGGAGGGACGGATCTATCTAAATGACTCACAGGCAGCTGGGGGAGGGGTGGCTGGGATGACACAAACGCCCCGATATCCAGGGAACACAATCAACAGGCAAGAGGAGCACAGGTAACCACTGTGCAGGGAGTGGGGAGGGCAGCCTGCCGGCACACAGCCCCAGGATGGGCTCACTCGTCAAACTTCCCTTCCCGAATGTGTTCGAAGGAGAAGGGTAGGAACTTGAAACCGGTTCCGCTGTAGAATTTATTCTGGAACTCCACCCTGGGGAAAGGGAAAAGGAGTGTCATCATTCCACAGAATCCTTTTGGGATTTCACAGTGGGCTAGAAAGATGCTCTGACTCTCCTCCCCAAGGCCTCGCTTTCCTAGCTGAGCTCGGGAAAGCAGCTTGGCCTTCTGCCACCCACCCACCCACCCAGACCAGAGCTTGGCCTAGTTCCCACAGCGCACACAAGCCCTGCTTCTGAAGGCAAGAGTGCCGCATAGCTCCTCCCTGGTTTGTCCTCAGTTCCTGCTCCTTCCTGCTGAGCACAGTGTGTTTATGCAAAACTCTTTGTCTAGCCATGTGCAAAAGAAGTGCCCTTGGTTTGAGTCTCTAAGGGCAATGTAGAGACTATCCACTGGACTCCCGCCGGGGCTCAGGGGCTTGAGGCCGAACTCTCAGGGAAGCCCCTGGGCAGCAGCGAGCTCAGCGCCAGGGACTCTGGCAAGTGCCCTTGTTTTCTAGTTTGTTTCTTTTCCTTGCAGGAGGAAGGAGAAGGGAGGGTTTTGAGTAAACACTGGAGGCTTTGGGGAGGAAATTCCCAGGAAAGGGGCATGGGGGGAGGGGGAGTCTTCTCCAAGTAACGGCAAAAATATTCTCCAACTACAAAAACATCTGAGAACGAATTCTTCTCTCGGGCTGAAAGGAAAAGCAGAGCTTCACCTCCCTTCCCAGGCAGCCCAGCATCCACCGCTGACGGTCTCCCTGGGGCCCTTTCCAACTCTGAGGGGCAGGAAGACAGCACTCCTGGAAGCAGAGCTGGGCTGCAGGCTACACTTCCCCCTGCATACTCCCTGGATGGCTGCCCAGCAACCAAACCACCACCAAATATGGGCAGAAAAATGCATGATTCAGAGGATAAAAAAGCCAAGGAGAGCTGCCCTGAGGAATGGTTTCCACTCAGCGCTGAGTGACCCTGGGGACGCCAGAAGGACAGAAGGACAGGCGGGGCTCGGAGCTGGGGCCCGCTGCAGGCAATGGTGCTCATGCAGGGCATGGTGGAAGGACTGTCTGCTTCGGGGGTCAGTCTGTGGTGACCCTCAGAGGTCCTCAGAGGCCCCGTCAGCCCTGGGGTGCTGGCTGACGACACCGCAGAGCTGCCGGCTCCACTCCCTGAGGAGAAGAGGTGAACAGAATTTTCTGCGTGGGCGTAAGAACAGGCGGCCTTCTCCTCCCAGCCCCACATTCCAGGGGCTGGGCCAAGGTCCCAAAGCCTCCCAGACTCTGGAGGGGTCCCTGGGCCAAGGGAAAATAGGACCTGGGGGAAGGGGCTTCAAACTGAAGTCAGTCACAGGATTCCTGGCAAAAGCAATTTCAACCCGGGATCTGGACTCATCCACATATCCCAACCCCGAGAAGTCCTAGAAGCTACAGCTATTCAGGCCTCCGTTGGGGGAATTAGGTGGGGATGGGGTAGGTTCCTGCCTCTCACCCACTGCTGTCTGGTCCTTCACGTTGAGTAGGCTGTTTGCATATGGCAAGCGCATTTCTGAACAACTGGAAAGAGACTGACACATCCCGTTTGCATTCAACAACATTTATCGAGATGGTGGGCAGGTCATCTTAGGGTCTACTCGGGGTCCAGAACTCTGAGCCCCTGGCTGGCTAATCACACAAACAATTCGAATTCCAAACTGGATGAACGGACTAGAAGCTTCAGAAGTTTTCAGATGCCCGTGGGATCACCATCCTTCTCTTGGCATTCCTCTGCGTGCCTCATCTACCCAGGGGGCCCAGCGGGAAGGAAGGGCTACACGTGTCTGGGATGCAGGTGCATAAATTCTGCCAAGTGAGCCCATGGGCGGTCCCTCTGACACATGGCCTGATACCACCTCTACCACCAGCCACTGCCTGTGGTTAGACTTAGGGTGGCCACCACCACGGACACCTCAGGCGTCTCATGGTCAGCCTGACTTCACGCCCCTTCTCGGCCTCACTTACCCCAACCTCCCGGAACAAAGCTGGAAAGCAATCTCCCTATCGGACTGCCCAACCACCCCTCCCTCCCAAGCAGGGAAATGTGTACTTCCTGAGAAAGTACAAACATGAAGTTCTTTGCGCCAGGGCCCTGCTGGGTCCTCTTATTTTAGGAGCCTGCTACACCACCCAGGGAGCCTCCGGGGCTCCGCCGTGCCCCAAGCCACCTCTAGAATTCTACGGTTGTGAGGAGGGTGTCAGGAAATCGGATGGGTTTCTCGGACACCCCTTCCCTTCCAGCTGCGGTACTGGCAAAGGCCACCCAGTGACCCCGAAGGATAAGTGGGAGTCCCCGGAGCACTCACCACTGCTACCTGATAGGAAACCTTATTTCCTTGAGTGAGGGAAGGGTCTCCTCCCTTTCCTAGCGGGGGTGTGAGTGAGAAGAGGCAGTTTTAGGAAGATGATCCTAGACCGAGCTGCTTCTCTGGCCCTTTCTGCCGCTCTCTGAGCAGTCCAGGGCCTGGAACACACATCTGTCTAATGGCCCACATGTCAGGGCAATGATGGCAGCCAGGAACTACACTTGAGGCGTGCTTTCTTCCGGGCCAGCCGTTCCCGCACCCGTCCTGTGGTAACCTGCTGCGGCGCCACTCCATTCCTTATGACAATATGGTCCCCCCTTCCTTTGGCCCTCAACCAAAGGAGTTGGAGTTTGTGAGTGTGCAAGTGTGCACATCGACACGTATGTGGAATCTGCTAAGAAGGGATTTAGTTCCTGAAAGTGGGTCAGGGGGCAACAGTCTTTCTACTAAAGTCAGTTTGGTGTCCACAAACTGACAAATCCTATCCCTGCCTTGCCTTTCCTGAGGAAGAAAAGACAGCTAATTACAGTAGGCAAAAATAGATAGACACATAACTCAGAAGGAGATGAAATCAGCAAGTTGGGACAGTAACCTGTTCACTCTTGTTTTCAAATATATCACCCACCTCCTTTAGGACCCCACATGAATCTCAGACTAGTGGTTTATGTTTGTTACCAAAGCAGACATTGTGGTTCTTGTCCCCACTGAAGACATCCAGAACTTTTATAATGGGGCAGCCCTTGCATCAGGATCAGGAAACCCCAGCTGACAGCCAGGGGTAAAGTGACAGGTATGAGGACGCCCAGGCTGGACCCCAGGAAAAATAGCAGCAATGTCCCGCAGCCATTTTCGGCAGGACCAGCTGTCCCCAGCCTCATAAGAGGGCCATAACTCAGAATTCCTGCAGACCTGGGGGACAAGAAGGCCCAGGAATCCCTGCAGTGCATCCATATTCGGCCAGGAGGGGGAGCACGAGCACCCGTTTCATTCACCCCCTTTCAGTAAGGGCGATGCTCCAAACGTGCCTCCAACAATGGATTCTGAAAGCCGAACAGTTTAGTGTTTCTCTTCTCCGTGATACCTCTACTACCCAAACCAACCAACCCACAAGTTTGTCTGACGAGCCCATTCCTTGAAAATTACAGGCATTCAGATGCGCTTCCTCCAGGGGGTCTCCCCTCTCTAAACACTAAAAGCAGTTTCTTTACAAGGGACCATGGCCAAGATGCCCTCTCCACAGGGCAGCCCACTTCTAAGCAGGGTGGCTGCGATGTGCACTTGAACACAGTTTATGATGAGCCGGGGCACTGTGACAGGCACCTGGTATGCACATTATTTCCTATTTATCACCACAACCATGTTACGTGGATACCATCCTCTCTTCACCTGAGAGAAAGTAAGGTTCAGTGAGGTAAGTGCTCTCCTCTGGGGGTCACCCAGCCAGTGACAGCAGAGATGGAATTTGAACCCAGGTGGGCCTAATTCTGAAGCCTGTTCTCTTGTCGCTCATCAGGTCCTTGGGCTCATTCACGGGGCCGTGGGAAGACACCTTCATTTGAAGGCCACAGGTTAAGCCTGAGGGAGACATAATCCTTCTGGCCACAACAAAACATGGCCTCCCAGGCTGCCTCTGCTCACTCTGGAGATTAGGCCCAGGCTCCAGCGACCTTCCTCACCCTGTGGTAAGCCTGGCTCACTGCTCTGACAGTTCTGACCCAGCACTGTGACTGCTCCCCAGCCCGCCCAGGGAGGAGGCTACAGGCTCCCCACTTGGGTTGGGATTCAGGTGGGGTAGTAACTGGTCCCTCGAGCACAGGGCTCAGGAAGACAGAGAAGTGACTAGGGAAGGAAGGAAGAAACAGTGAGTCACCAGAGGCTGGTCACACAGACATTGCCTCATACCAAGTGGCTGAGGAAGTGTGCTGGGGAGAGAGTATGCTGATAAGCTGAGAACAGGGTAGTGTGCCAGCAGTCTGAGCCACACAGCGCTCCTAACCTCCTGGCTGGACAGTAGATAAACAACAGCTGGGTGGGGAGGAGGGCAGCAAGGAGGAGGAAGCCAGCCAGAGGACGGGTTATTTTAAAGGAGCTTTTGAGGGAAGAATAAGTCCCAGTTGCGCCCCGCCCTTCCGTGCCTCACATTCCCCTCTGTCCATAACAGAGGAATCTTTGAGGGGGCTCAGCATAACCAAGTCAGGAGGAAAACCAAAGATAAGGGGAATGCGGCAGAGGATCCTTGGGTTCAGGTTTAGAAAACGGATGTAACGAGACATTCTACACACTCTCTGATCTTGAGATCATTAGCACCACAGACCATCTCGTCTAGGAGTTCCTAAGGTAGGGTCAGTGAGTTTGTGGCCGCCCTAAATGGGTAAAACTATTGGGGGGGATGTTTCTCTAGGGAGAGGGCCCAGAGCCTCCAGGGCCACTGGGGTTTGAGACCCAAAAAGAGAGGGAGAATCACAACATAAAGGAGGAAGCAGAGACTCAAAAGAGGGAGGGCTTGAGGTAGAGAAGCCAGATAAAGTACAGGATGCCTAGTTTTTAGTATGAGTATGTCCCATGTACATTTGGGAAATACTTGTACTAAAAAAAAAATTCACTGTTTATCTGAAATTCAAATTTTACTGGATGTCCTGTAATTTTATTTGCTAAATCTGGCAATCCTACCTTGAGGTCATAGGGTCACTGCCTGGACCAGACCCCACCTCTCCCACCCCCTGGGACTGAGCTAGCTCTCTCCAGGCAGAGCCATTAAAAGCCACAAACTACTTTAAGGAAAACAAACAAATCCAAACCTGCCCTTCTGAAGAAGCTGCTTCAGGGCACTGAGCTACACACTATGGAACCAGGAACACCCCCTACCCACATGGAGTTGCCAGGGCTCCTACCCAAAGACACGGGCACAATGACAGAACAAGGGGGACAAAACTGGGGTACAGTGTGCTCTAGCATCTTTCTGGACTGCAAATCTATTCCAGAGTTGCTTCCATCGCTCTGAAGACAGGAGAAAGTTTATGCCAGAGCTAAAAAACCCCAAACAAACCAACAACCTCAGCAGGTCCATAATCAAGAGCAGTGAAGAAGGCTAAAGGCAGGGAGAGAGAATCTGACAACACCCACCAGAGAATTCTCCCTTGGGGGCTCTAAAGAGTGAGCTGTGCTTTTGTGGAGGTTTCCTGATGCTCACTCCTAATGTAGGTCCTTGGGCATAATGATGTGAATGAAAGCAGACACTTCCTAGTGTCTCCGGATTCTGTACAAGAGCAAAGCTGCCCTCCGAGCAGCTAAGGACACATCCCCAGCCCCCCGAACTCGCTGCCGCTCACCAGTGTAACCGCAGCGCATGGAGGAAGGCCGAGAGGCCCTCCATGATCAGGAGGATGGCCACGGTCAGGGTGGCAAAGGCGGCGAAAATGAAGAACAGCGCCAAACCTCCTGCCAAGCTCTTCACGCTGAGGCCGATGTGGATCACCATGGTCCAAAGCACCTCAGACAGCTCTGGGGAATGCAGAGACGGGACATCGGGTTCAGTTTGGCAAGAGGTGTTGTGGGCCTTCCAGTTTGCTCTGCTGTCCCTCACCTGAACTGTCTGCTGCACCCTGGCTTCCTGCAGCCTTAGGGGGACTACCATGCATAGCTAACCTGGCAAAGGCGCTGGTCCTCCCATTTGGACGTTGTTGTCCCAGGATTCAGGAGTCTGAATAATTCCAGAACCCTTATGTTATTTCCACTCTACTTAAGCCCTACATCTGAGAGAGTGCCCAGAGAAGGGGAAAACCATAATTTTCGACCTGAGAGAAATACACTCACGTGCATGAGCGAGGCTGAGGGCCCAGAGCCGCAGGTAGGAGGCGGTGTTAGAGATGCAGCCCAGGCAGTACTCGATGGTGTGGATGGCCTGGTGGACCATGGTGTCCCCAAAGTCAAACTGTCATGGGAGGAAACCAGACAGAAGATATAAGGCTGGGAGGGGATGTGTAGATGGTGCTGTGGCCACTTGGTGCTTTGGGCCTGGGTGTGAGCGCCAGCACTAACGGCTACACAGGCCAGGAACCCCCAACGCTGAACTCAGGTGGTGATTTCAGCTATGCTATCCCCAGAAATCTTGCCTGGCTTAGCCCCCAACTGGGACACCCCATTTCCCTTAATTCTCTACATTTTAATGACCTCCATCTTAATGAGATGATTCTCAACCCGTTTGTTTTTTCTTCCCGCTAGGCTGTAAGCTCAAGAGTGGAATGTATGCCGAGTTAAGAGCACTCAGAGAAATGGACTGTCTGGACGCGGGACTCCTAGGGCCCTGCTGCTGGGCCTCCTCCAGCTGACTTCCTCCTTACGGTGCCCGAGGGAAGCGCCCTGCTCTGAGTCAGGAGAGCAGAAGGGCTTTCCCCGGCCATGCTTCAGGTGACAGGCTATCGGGCCAGAAGCTGCCGAGGCAACACTAAGCCTCTACAGCCACTCCACTTATTATTCTTACAACCTGCTGGGAGCAAGATAACTTTTTTTTTTTTTTTTTTGGTGGCTTCTGAGAAGATGACACAGGGAAATTCTGACAAAAGTTTTCCAAAATCCTCCAGTTGACTGAGACCACACTGAACATCTATTGTTTTTTTGTTTCTGTTTTTCTTACGCTCCCTTTCTCCCAGCTTTCCTTCCCACATCAAAAACCGTTTCCAGGGGCGCCTGGGTGGCTCAGTCGTTAAGCGTCTGCCTTCGGCTCAGGTCATGATCCCGGGGTCCTGGGATCGAGCCCCGCATCGGGCTCCTTGCTCCGCAGGAAGCCTGCTTCTCCCTCTCCCACTCCCCCTGCTTGTGTTCCCTCTCTCGCTGTGTCTCTGTCAAATAAATAAATAAAATCTTTTAAAAAAACAAACAACAAAACTGTTTCCAGAATAAGGGGGTAGAGTTAGAACAAGCTTGCCGGAGTTCACATGCAGCCCGCTCCAAGCCGGGCTGGGAAGAATTACTGGCATCTCTACAGCGTGCCAGACACACTTCCAGGCCTTCCCCCACCCTGCCAGGTGGAGCATTCAGCTGCCAAAGAACAGGAGGCGGGCCCTTCCTGGGCTCCTCCCACACAGCCCGCCCAGAACCCCAGAAGCACAGGGCCTCCCCGCCTGCCCTGCCTTCAGGTCAGAGTCTGTTTTTCACCAGTTTCTTTCAAGACTCACATGACCACTCCCAAAGGACACCAGAAGTGTTTTTGGAAATTGCATGAGGGCAGGACGAGAGAAGGACCTGGCTGGTAAAGTGCTAACAGCCCAGGCCTCAGGGGTGCGGCCAGGAGGGAGAGAGACCGGCTCCAACACGCCATCTTTGGGCGACTGCCTCAGTTTCCCTCACCTGACCATCTACACTCTGAGTATTTCTGGGCTTTTCTTCTGCAACAGGCTCTTCAAGCCTCCTAGTTACCCTAAAAACTCGTTACCCCAATCCCAACAACGCTGCTAAGAGCTCTTTCCCACCAGTGCTGGCTGTTGCCCCAGGGCCCATGCTCAGAGGAAGGAAAGGTCCCTGCTCCCAGGAGCACTGGTCTCTGCTCCTAAGAGCTCCGCGAAAGCAGGGACTGCTGGGTTTCCTGTAGAACCAGGCCCCTTTCAGCAGTTTTATTCTACCCAGAGTTCTTCCCAGAAGAATGGAGAACACACACGGAGGAAGCCTCCCTTCTGGGTATTACCCACACTCTCTGCACTTTCTCTTCTTCCCAACTTCCTGCTTTGTAACCTTGGGCAAGTTTTCATCTCTATATAATGGGGGAAGACTGTGGTGGGTGAGGAGTTAGGGTGAAATGCAGTCAAGCACTCAGGAGCCTATATCACTGCCTCCGGAGTCAGCTGTGACTGAGGAGGGCAGCTGCAGACTCCCGGTCTACACACTCCTCCAGGTGCGCGGCCCATCCCCTCCTCACCTCCCGGGCCCTGCCCTCCACCCTCTCTGCCCCACAAACCCGACCTTCCCGGCACCCGCTCCCTTGCCTCCCGGATGTGAGGTCTAACACATTCTGTGTCCTGACTGAGCCCCTGCAGTGTCTCCCACTGTCACCTTTTCCTCCTCCCTCTGTAGACATTCGCCTGCCCTCGGTTTTCCTCCTACCTCCCTGGATGCTCCTTCCCAGTCTCCATCTTGGTTCTTCCTTAAATGCTGGAGGTCCAGCCTCAGCTCTTACACCTCTCCTGCAGCGCGGCTGCTCAGGGCTTAGAGGGCCACCCGTAGGAGTGACTCCCAGATGGACACCTTCATTTCCTTGTTGACTGTTTCCAACTAGCCGTGCTACATCTCCTCCTAGTGTACCACAGGCGCTTCAAACTCAGTGCCACCCAAACTCATTAATCACTCTCCTCTGACCCCACCGGGACCTACTTCTACTCCATGTCCCATGTCTAACAGCGTCATCACTAGGGCCCCAGGCACCCAGGCCTGGAAGTCAATCTTGAATCCTCACTCTCACTGCCTACATTCATTAAGGCCCTGGGACCTGTAGCTCTAACTTCCTTGATCTCATTATCCGTCCCTTCCTTTCCAACTCCCCTGCAAATGCCTCACTTCACTACAAGCCTCCCAATTCTTTCATGACTCATATCAGACTAGCTGGTCTCCATGCCTCCAGACTGTGACCTCTCCCCAATCCAATATCCCCTAGAACACCCCCACTAGAGCATTTCAGCAATGTCCTCTGACTGGCTCCTTGCTATCCAAACACTCTACCGCTGCGTACTTGTTTATCCCCAACACGTGATGGGCCCACACGCCTGTCTTTCCGATAACTATACACACTGATGGGTCTGCATTCCCACCCAGTCCCCACAGAGACTCCTGCTTGACTGGACTAAGTTAGCAACAATCTCCTCAGGGAATCACTTCCTGGTCTCCTCTTCTCCACCCCACCCCAGTGCTCGTCAGGTGCCCTCTTTCTGTGTTCCCACAGCATCCTGGGCACACCTTAATCACACCATCTGTCACCCAGACTGTTTCCTCAATTTGGCTGGGAGTTCCTTGGAGGCAAGGGCTATGTTTCTCTTCCTGCAGTTTCTGTAGCACCAGAGTGCTTGGCACATAGAGGGTGAATGAATGAATGAATGGGTGGGATAAAAGAATTAACGGATGGGAGGGTGGGTGGGATGAATGAACAGATGGATGGGTGGGTGGGATGGACAGATGGACAGATGGGTGAGCGGGATGACTGAATGGAGGATGGGTGGGTGGGATGAATGAAAACATGGACGGATAGAATGAGTACACGGATGGACAGGTGGGAAGACTACACCTGATGAGATGACACAGTAGGGAGAGGTGCCACTGACCCTTGCTGAATGGTTACAGCCTTTAAAGATTTCCCAGACGATCAACTGGCCTGGCTCTGGTTTGCAACTGGACTTAGCGCTCCGCAGGGAGAAGGACTACTGCTTCCACCAGGCTGGAATAATGGCCTACATGGGGCATATAGGTTTTCACAGCCAAGCAAAAAGGGGAAGTTCTCGAAGAAGTAGGCTGGACTTAAAAAAAAAAGTTTTGTTTGAAATCTTTAAATAATTCTAACAGTTAATCTAAATCTGGCTATGGAGAACTAGACTGTACATGTGCCTGATAAAGATAAAATGTCATTATTATTTAGGAAGCCACGGGAAGCTGAACCCTTGAGGGAGCGGAGGGGCAGAGACTAGGGAGGCTGAATTACAGTCCGTCTTGTGTGGTTGTCCAAAGACCCTGGGACTTGGCTTACAAATGAGGACCATTCTGACAATGACCATGGCACTGGGTGCTCAACTAGGAAGACACTTGGCAAGAACAGTGTTGTTAGGGGCTGTGTTACTGGGAGAGGGCCGGGCTCCTCACTAACAGGGAACACCCTCCCAGCCAGCCCTTCCAGGCAGCTCAACCAGTGACTATGATGAGCAGCTCACAGGAACACAGAGGCTCCTGGATGCCAGCAAAAGAGCCTCTCCAGCCTTCAGGAAGACGGAGCACGGTCTGTTTTTACACAGAACAGCACAGGTTTTCCTGTTCCCATCCCACTGCCCCTTTAGAGAGGACCAGGAGAGCCAGGAAAGGGAAGGGTTCATGGGTCTAGGTATTTTAGAGAAAAGTTTTGGGGAAAGATGCAAACAGTGCAGCAAGGCCTTTAAAAAACCCAATTTAAAATTCGTGTATTGCTAAATGAATTACTGCTGAGCTAGAAGGCCTCCTACTCCAAATGTGCCCTGAATAGCCAACTTTGTTTCTATTATCTGGTATAATATGAACTCCTGTCACACAGATGGGATTTTCTCTGGGATACATCGGAGAGGCAAAGCCTCCTTTTTGAAAGCTGTCTCCCTCCCACCTGGGTCACAGGGAGGTAGATCTGACCCCAAGTGAGGGCCCAGCAATTCTCATTTCAAGTATCATCAAGCTGATGAGGACAGTAGAAAGAGGCTGGCTGCATCTCAGACAGGGAGGAAGGGTGAGCTTTACTCACAAGCTCTCCGAGGAGCAAGGAGGAAACAGCTACTCCCAGCGGCAGAGCTACCATACCTGACATAACACCACAGGAGGGGAAAGCAAAGACCACTGGGATTTAACCCCCAAGGGGGTCACCTCAAGAATGCCAAAGCAGACATTACTTGTAGCTCCTTTCAAGCCATTCTCAGAGGTATTAGATCAGCAAAGTCAATGAAACAAAGACAGAGGTGACCGACATGAGATGCAGTTAATGGAGATGAGCTTTTTCAGAACACAGGTTCACGAACTGGTTAGAAATGGCCAGTGAGATGCGGGATGCACGGGTGGCATGTGTGGGCCCCCGGCTGCAGCAGGGTCGGCAGACGGATCACAAGGATGGCAAAGAGAAGCCCCAGATAAACATGAAGGCAAAGCCAGCTTGTTTCTTACCACTTCATCCTCGGTAGGCTTGTAAACACAAATTTACACTTAGTGGGAAGCCATGCCACACAGTCACAAGTCACAAGCACAAGGTTATTGACTGTTTCTCGGGAAAACTGTTAATGTTAAATGGGCCTCATGTGTTGGAGGCAGGCCTCCTCAGCATACACAGAAAGCAAACCCAGTGGGATTCAGAGCATTAAGATACATATTTTTTAAAGGCACCCCAACACTTATAATTTCTTTTTTAAAATGTCATACACATAGGGGACGTGGTCAGTCAGACTGAGAAGTTCAGTCATCTGGGTCCCCCAACTCCCATTCTATTTGCTTCAAAAAGAATATAACAACAACAACAACAACAAAAGAATATAATGAATAGATGACATTCAAAAGTTCAGTTCAGAGGTTTGTGGTGTGAGTGGTTAGGCAAGGGGACTGGATTTTAAAAATCAGCTTGGAGGTGGTGGTTTAAGGAAAAGTCTAATTTGGCCTTACTACTTTTCACTCTCCCTGTAAAAAGTAGGCAAATAACATTTTTAAAAAGCTCAAATAACGTATCTGCAACAGGAGCACATTAGTGGGACAAGACTTTAAAAAGTACCCGCGGTTACAGTTCCAACTGGAACCATTCCTGGAAGGGGCAAGGGATGAAGAAGCTGCCCTGAGGGGGCTGTGTTTCTGGTAACAAGAGCGGGGAAGCCTGGGCCCACTCTGCCCTTGATCCCCAGGAGGACAGTCAGTCACTGAGATTGGCATGCAGAGTACTGTGGGCAACTCAGAATTCCACGAGTTGGGACAAGGGAACACAAGTGCCACGGGCACCCAGGGGGAACCTGGAGTTCACAGCAGGCCCGCTGGAAAAAGCTGTGCTGCCCGAAGAGGCCCAGAAGGCAGGCTGATCACTAGTATTAGCATTTTCATTTTTCAAGAAGACTGGAGGGAGGCCATTACTGCACACAAGACGAGGGCTGCCCCACAAGAGAAGGAGAGGAAGCCCATGCCACTGGATCTTACCTCTTCCGCGTCCTCTGAATGGGTGGAGAGCTGGTCATGCTGAATAATCTCAGCATCCTCCTCTGTCGGTCCGTTGCCCACCCTGATCCCACCAAAGTTGAGAGTTCCCTACACAGATGAACAGAAAGAGTAGAATTTGCCTGGGCTTTAATGTGACATTCTGTGAGGTGGGGAAGGGCGATGGTTAGTGCATACAAACCTCAGAAAAGCATGTATTCTAACAACAAAATCAAAACCCGCTGATCCAACAGCTAAGTAAACACAAACCACTGTCCCCGCCCCAACCACCACCGGCCCAGCCCCAGCCCCTGCATTTACTACCTCAATCTGATCAGTTCTGCCTGCCACACCAGGACGCACTGACCTGGCCTCAGTCAAGGCTAATTGAGATGCCTGCTTGGACAAAAAGCTTCATATGAACAGACTCTTACAATGACTATAACTCTATCTGTAAAGCTGTCAGTGCTCTAAGTTTTTCTAGAAGTCAAGATCAGACTTTCTAAGAGGGAGGGGAGCCAAATGACAATGGTGACTATAACCTGGTCGGATACACTTTCAACTGGAACCCAAGAGTTCCAGCAACCTCTCTCAGAAGCGGACCGGGTCTCTGCCCAGGAACAAAGGACTTCCTAGATCAGGGAAGGGAAAAAAAGCTTAATGTGCATCAGCCTATGGCTAGAGAATACGGAGTTTAAAAAAAAAAAAAAAAGAAAGAAAAAGAAAAAGGCTCCTTTCCTTCAGTGGAGGACTCTGGAGTGTTAAAACAACTCTTTTACAGGCCTGTGGGCAGATGGTGATTGGGTGCTTGCTTCTTCCCATTTCCCAGGCATTGTGTTCAATGGGTTCCCCAGAACCAGAATTTCTAAGTCAACCTGACTTGGAAAAGCTTGGCTTAATTGAGGCAAAAGGACTCTTTGAGTGCAAAAACCAGGCAGAACTGGGGTGAAGTCAGACAAATAGCAATGAGTGCTAATCTGCCAGAGGGAAAAGGAGCTAAGAAACAGCCCCTAGGTCCACTTCTTGTGGTTTCTGATCAGGAAGCCCAAAGGAAGCAAGAGTTTAAAAACTGCTCTCCTGCAAAACGGCCTTCTGGGCAGCAGTATGCGATGTGCCAACAGGTTTGGTCAACTGCCCTGGGGTCCCCACTCACAGCTTCACCTTTTGGTGTGCACCTTCTACCACAGCTTATGGACTACCAGAACTCAGTGTCCGGGCAAAGTCTCTCTCTCCTTGTAGCAGGGGTTCTCCCGTGCTGGTCAGAGAACCAGCTGCATCAGAATCACCTTGAAATTAAATAGAGATTCTCAAATGCTACCTCCAGAAATTATACATTTAGTAGGTCTGGAGTGGGGCTTAGGAAATCTATGTTTAAAAAAAATATTTCCCCAAGTACAAACTATATAATCATTTTTACTGTCTATCAAAATTGAAAATGTAAGCACACACAAAAAAATGCAAGTACCCTTTGAGACTTAGCAGTCCCACTGCTGGGAACATCTATGTTTATGAAATTTTATCAAGGTACACAGACTATGATATTCCCTGCATTCATATCTGTAAAAGCAAAGAATTGGGAACAACCAACACATCCATCAACAAGAGAGTGATTACACAATTTTAGCATATCCAACAGAATGTTCTATGGAATACTAGACAACTATAAAAGAGTGAAACAATCTCCCAGGATACACTAAAAATTTTAAAACCTAATAAATCAAGGGGCAGAAGAGTCAGTTTAAAACACAATTCCTAGTGTGTTTTAAACACATATACATATACATGTACAAACATATATACATATTTATATTAATGGATAATAGATATATGCAGAAAAAATTTGGAAGCAAAATTCCCTTGCCTTTGAGCAGGAGAAGGGGCCTGGGGAGAGGGGGGCTTTCTCTTTCTATACTACTTGCATTCTCTAACCTATTGCTTTAATTTTACTTTTTTGTGTTTTTGTTTTAGTAGGGTTTTAGTAGCCCCAACATGGGGCTTGAACTCACAACCCTGAGATCAAGACATGAGCTGAGATCAAGAGCCAGACGCTTAACCGACTGAGCCACCCAGGTGTCCCCTAATTTTACTTTTTTTTTTTTTTTTCCCTAATTTTACTTTTTAATGTCAGTAGGGGATTGCCTAGGTCATGGAATTAGGGACCATCTTTATTACTTCTTTTGTTTTAATACCCTAAGAAACAAACAAATTTAAAGTTTACCAGGTGATTTTGATGTGTAGTCAGATTCGGGAAGCCCTGAGACCCTGGGCACCTCCAGGTCATGTGAACCTTACACCTGACAACCCTCAGAAGGTGGACTGCAAGTACAGCAAAGGTCACTGGTGACAGGAGAGGACCCCAGCGTACCCTGACATGGGTTACAGGGTCCAGGCAGCCTTCAGGCTTTAAGGCTCCCAAAACAGAAGGTCATTTCTGAAACTTTCCCCAACCAGCAGAGTGAGGGGCAGACAGGTAAATCACCTCCCCAGGCAGACACTAAGAAGTGTCCCTTCAGGACACAGGACATGAGAGTTATAGGAAGGGGGGAAGAGACATATACATCAGCAGAAAAAAGAAAAGAAAAAAGTAAACTGTGATACACCACTTATAGACAACCAAGAGGACATAGAACAGAACACAGATCAATGATCGTATCCTCAGCCCTTAGGGTCAAGAATCCAGGACCCTTGTTGTAAAATGACCATCCTGATGCCTTCAGGCTGCTCTCTAGAACCAGATATTTCGCTAAAGAACCAGTGGGGCGAAAAAGACCCTATGAATGTGCAGCTTTCCAGACTGGGGACATTTAATTTGGGTAGTGTCACAGAAGAGGATACCAGAGGTAAAAGCATCAAGACTGATGCATCAGAAGCACATCATAAATATGCTAAGACTAGGAAAAAGAAGAGCACTGGGAAAGAATGTCGATAATGGTATAGTATGTGCTTTGTGGGTTTTTTGTTTTTTTTTTAATTTCTCACAGGAAAGGAAAGAGTAAGTCCCTTTTTGAACATAATTAAAAGCAGCAACATTAAATTATCTTCTGATCCAAAATGTCAGCCCTTTTAGACTCATTCTAGAAGGATGATTATGGCAGGTTTCTAAGTTTAAAATGATCAGAAACACCTAATGAAGGAAACAGTCATCCATCTGAATATTTCATTTTCTTTTAAAGGAGTATGATGCCACTAGATCACACTAGTAACATGTGTGATCACTGCTGGTGAGATTTTAAAAATCTTATTGATTACCTAGAATAGACTGGGCTAAGTTGGTAACAGTGCATTAAAAGAGTTTGGTTAAAAGATATTTTTAAGGGCAAATACTGAAATGCTTAACATTCAAAGTGCTGTTGCTGAATTATGAGTTGGTATTTAAAGAAGGAAAGATCCAAACAGATGACTTTGCTTACTGCATCAGATGCAGACGGTACATGCGACCCACGCAGACTGGAGGTCTCAGTGGAGCAGCTGAGGACAGGAGGGCTTCTGAGTCTCTCACAACAGAGTAGACATGTATAAGGCCCCACTGGCAGGAGAGAAAGTCATAGCTAAAATGGACCAAATGTCCATGCGTCCCTCCAAAGCAGAAGTTTAAAGAGCAGGGAAATTAATTCAAGAATCACAGG
The DNA here is from genome assembly GCF_054177405.1 of Leptonychotes weddellii. Classification (NCBI taxonomy): domain Eukaryota; kingdom Metazoa; phylum Chordata; class Mammalia; order Carnivora; family Phocidae; genus Leptonychotes; species Leptonychotes weddellii. The sequence goes on from NC_138383.1 coordinate 17,906,503, forward strand.
AATGTTCTCACCCCATGCTGAAAAATCATCTAATATATGGTTACAAAAGACAGACATGAAAGTGGATGAGTCCAAGAGCTGCCATCTTGGATTAAGATAATGGCATTCTGAGAGGGTACAACAGTCAAACTGCTTCCATAGACATGACTGTACTTACAGTTTTTAATAGAAACTTAGTAGACCAATGGTAAAGATGACATTAGAATCTATTCATAAGAGGTGGAAATCTTTTGTCATTGTCTTAATGAGTAACAAGGATGTACTTTCCAAGAGCTCACATGTCCCATGCTCTCAATATAACTGAAAAGAATTCTGCTGCACTGTTTGCCACCTCTTTACACAAAATGTGATGGTTTGTCAGTTTTAATTCACTCACTGTTGCAGCCGCTGCTGCCTCTAGTCCCTGCTGGCTCGGGGTTGGGCTGACTGGGGCCTCCACAGGCTGCCCTTCCTGATAGTGAACGGAAGAGAAGAGGAAGGGAGAAAGAAACAAAAGAGGGAAGGAGTGAGGGGGGAGACGGATGGAGGGTACATGGAAGGATGAAGATGGTCAGAAAAGGGAGAAGGAGGGTCTTGTAACTCAGCTGCTCTCAAAAAGGAATCATAATCTAACAGCCGTATGAGAGTCATGCAGTAAGATCTTTTGGGCTTTACTCGCCAGGGTAGTAAGTAAGCATTATTGCACAGCCAGAAATGAAAATTTGGCAACTTAAGTGTGTGTGTGTAGAATTCATAAGCACACATACATTAAGTAAACACAAGTGTATGTGCTGCTTTTTCAAAAGAAAAAAAAAATCAATTGTTCTTTAAACCAAATCTTTTTTCCGGATGTCTTGATTGGTGAAAGTATCATGGTCTCATTTTAAAAGAAAATGTCTCAGCGTCAGCCTTGTGGTTGCCCAGGCAAACCACATGAGTGGGTTCACCCACCTGCAGCTCTTACAGCCCTGATTTGGCTGATGCTGCATCTAGGCAGGCCCAGACCTGGACTGTGCTAAGCACAGCATGAGCAAAGCATGACCAGGAAAGGTAGAAACTTATGACTTGTTTCCTCTACCTGAGCTACTCAAAGCTGAATCCAGATGTTCAAACAGCAAGCACATGGGTTTTTTTGTTTTTTGTTTTTTAAATTTCAGCAGGTCCAGTGCTCATGCTGGGATATGACACAAGTGCATTTTAAGAGCATATAGACTTATACACGATTCATTATATCTGGTGAGGAATTGCCTTGATCTCAAGGAAAAAAAAAATCTAGTAACTTTCAGCAATAAAAGTACACCCACCAAATGCTTCCTCCTCAAATATTGATGGCGAAGGACCAGTGGTTTAAATAGTAGCATCCAAGGTACACACAGTAGCGCAACCACTACCAGGAAACACTGAATTCCTTTCTACAAAGTAAGGACAAGGCACATCACATTAATCAAACACACAGTTTCCAACTCCAGCACAAATTTCCCCCAAACAGTACTTTCTTACTGATCTAGGAATAACACTATCTAGCTTCTCAAAATAATTAGAAGATGTTGTGGCAAAGCCCAGGAATTGTCTCACAGGATGGGAGTTATAAATTCTACCCTTTGTGGACACAGGAATTACATTAGATCCTCTGAAGCTAAGGAGGATGGGCTGAATTTAGGTCTGATGTATGGGCTGAAAACTAATACCACAGAAAGAGATTTTTAAAGGCTTTTCCAGAGTCACAGAAATATCCGGCTTCCTGATCTAGGGTAACCACCTAAGACAGTCCACCTCCGGGTTGACACACCTGTCCGGAATACAGCATCGAATTACTAGAGTCCCCGTAGGAAAAGAGAAACATGTTTATGAAATGGATCAGGAGGCTTGGCGCTTTCTCAGATGTATTAGCATTATAGGCTGTCCACTTGTAAAATATAAGGATAACCAAGTAGCCAAACAAAGAGGTCATGAAGATTATTTCAGGAATAAATCCAAAGTAGATATTCAGGGGCTTCTTGAAATAGCTAAAAAGGAAGAGAGAAAAAAAAAATGTTAAAGGTGAATAGACCCAGGGGTGCCTGGCTGGCTCAGTCAGTGGAGCCTGGAACCCTTGCTGTCAGGGTTGTGTATTCAGGTCCCACGATGGGCACAGACCTTACTTAAAAAAAAAAAAAAAATGGTGAGCAGACACCCAGGGTCACCCTTACATGAAATGGAGTACTTACTAGATTTCCTACCTACAGCTCCCTCAATTCTGTCTTTATCACTTTAAGAAGTAACAGCCAGAAGCACTGGAGGCCAAAAGAGACAAGCAGGATTAACCATGACTTCCAAACTTTTGGACCTTGAACATCTTGGTACCACCCCCACCAATCTTTTCCCATGAGAAAGAGATTGGAAAATATAGTACATTCTGGAATCACAGTTCATAATTTTATATGAGTTACACATAAAAGAAAAAAAGTAACTCACTCATTTTGATGAAAATGACAAAAGGTTTTTCAAAGATCTTTACTGCAGTTGTGAATTGTTAAGGGACTAATATTAATTAAGCCTCATTTAAGAATATGAGATTTTTATAAAAGCACTTCTTTAACATAGAACCGGGTTCTGAGTTACTTATTCCTCCTCAAAGATGTCATGATTTCTTTAGGCAAAAGCATTACCTAAGCTATGCATGTTCTTGTGACATAAACAGAGCAACTCACGTATGGTTGAAGAGGCTCAAAGTGACTCCAAACATCATGTGGATGATGCCTAGGATAACAGATGTCTTCATTTTAAAGGAGTTGAGAAAGGTCAGTTTATTGGTAGCAATGTTCCAGATCTGTCACAACCCAAGGAAACAAAAAGGCATTACAGAGTTCGTGAATAGGATATTATTATTCACCTATTTTTTTTTTTTTAAAGTAAGCTCTACATCCAACATGGGGCTAAAATCACAACCCTGAGATCAAGAGTTGCATGCTCCACCAGCTGAGCGAGCCAGGCTCTCCTATTCACCTATTTTTTAAAGCTTTTTTTTTAATTATGGAAAGTTCTAAACACAGACTTAAGTAGAGAGGACAGTATAACAAACTCACATTTACCTATGACCCAGGTGAACAATTACCTATTGACTCAAGGTCAATCTTATTTTATCATACAGACAACCTACTCCCCACCTCCGTAGTATTTGGAAGCAAAGTACAGATACCATATCATTTTAGCTGTAAATATTTCAGACTTTTTTTTTTTTGAGAGAGAGTGAGCCTGCACGCTGGGGAGGAGGAGGAGAGGGTGGGGAGAAGGGCAGGGGGAGAGACAGAATCTTTTTTTTTTTTAAGATTTTATTTATTTATTTGAGAGAGACAGCGTGAGAGAGAGCATGAGCAGGGGGGAGGGCAGAGGCAGAGGGAGAAGCAGACTCTCCGCTGAGCAGGGAGCCCGATGCAGGACTTGATTCCAGGACCCAGGGATCAGACCTGAGCTGAAGGCAGATGCTTAACCGACTGAGCCACCCAGGCACCCGAGAGAGAATCTTAAGCAGGCTCCATGCCCAGCATGGACATGGGGCTCAATCTCATGACCCTGAGGTCATGACCTAAGCTGAAATCAAGAGCAGGATGCTTAACTGCCTGAGCCACCCAGGTGCCACAGCCTGCCCCCCGCCCCCCACTTTTGGGTAAGGACTAATTTTTTTTAAAACATGACTACAATACTGTTATCACTCCCAAAAGCATTAACAACGATTCTTTAATATCATGAAAC